>NC_069724.1:14625000-14831046 GCF_027358585.1 Pangasianodon hypophthalmus | reverse complement strand
CTCTCGTTTAAGTCAATTTTTCACCATAATCGTGGGAAAAATGTCATGGAACAGCAACCCAAAACGTTTTGTATTCGATTGATTGAAAAGTCACTTTGTAAAGCTCCTGGCACCGTGAAACTCTCTCTATAGCGTTTTTAGCGCCTGTAATGCTCAATCGTATGCACACATGGTAATTTGTTATAAAATAGTCTTTTCCTAGCTTTATGTTCAATACAAGATTAGAAAAAAACTCTCGCCTTGGTTTTGACTTTTTGTCCCTTTTCTTATAAAAGTTGCAATTTTATTATAAATATTCTTGTTTTAAGTCAATTTTTCACCATAACCGGTGGAAAAATGTCATGGAACAGCAACCCAAAACGTTTTGTATTGGATTGATTGAAAAGTCACTTTGTAAAGGTCCTGGCACCGTGAAACTCTCTCTATAGCGTTTTTAGCGCCTGTAGTGCTCAATCTAATGCAGACATGGTAATTTGATATAAAATAGTCTTTTCCAGGCCTTTTGTTCAATACAAGATTAGAAAAAAACTCTCGCCGTGGTTTTGACTTTTTGTCCCTTTCCTATAAAAGTTGCAATTTTATTATAAATATTCTTGTTTTAAGTCAATTTTTCACCGTAACCGTGGGAAAAACGTCATGGAACAGCAACCCAAAACGTTTTGTGTTCGATTGATTGAAAAGTCACTTTGTAAAGCTCCTGGCACAGTGAAACTCTCTCTATAGCGTTTTTGGCGCCTGTAGTGCTCAATCTAATGCACACATGGTAATTTGTTATAAAATAGTCTTTTTCAGGCCTTTTGTTCAATACAAGATTAGAAAAAAAACTCTCGCCACTGATTTAACTTTTTTTCCCTTAACTAACCCAATTTGGAATTTTATTATAAACTTTCTTCTATGAAGTCTTTTATTCATCATAACCGTGGGAAAATTGTCATGGAACAGCAACACACACCTGAATTTAAGCGATTGATTGAAAAGTGACTTTGTAAAGCTCCTGGCACCGTGAATCTCTCTCTATAGCGTTTTTAGCCAATGTAGTGTTCGATCGTAGGCACACATTGTAATTTGTTATAAAATAGTCTTTTTCAGGCTTTATGTTCAATACAAGATTAGAAAAAAACTCTCGCCGTGGTTTTGACTTTTTGTCCCTTTACGATCCAATTTGGAATTTTATTTCAAACCTTCTTAGTTTAAGTCAATTTTTCATCATAATCGTGGGAAAAATGTCATGGTACAGCAACACACACCTGAATTTAAGCGATTGATTGAAAAGTGACTTTGTAAAGCTCCTGGCACCGTGAAACTCGCTCTATAGCGTTTTGGCGCCTGTAGTGCTCACTCTAATGCACACATTGTAATTTGTTATAAATAGTCTTTTCCAGGCCTTTTGTTCAATACAAGATTAGAAAAAAAACTCTCGCCACTGATTTAACTTTTTTTTCCCTTAACTAACGCAATTTGGAATTTTATTATAAACATTCTTCTTTGAAGTCTTTTATTCATCATAACCGTGGGAAAAATGTCATGGAAAAGCAACCCAAAACTTTTTGCATGCGATTGATTGAAAAGTCACTTTGTAAAGCTCCTGGCACCGTGAAACTCTCTCTACAGCGTTTTTAGCGCGTGTAGTGATCAGTCTTATGCACACATGGTAATTTGTTATAAAATAGTCTTTTCCAGACCTTTTGTTCAATACAAGATTAGAAAAAAAACTCTCGCCACTGATTTAACTTTTTTCCCCTTAACTAATCCAATTTGGAATTTTATTATAAACTTTCTTCTTTGAAGTCTTTTATTCATCATAACCGTGGGAAAAGTGTCATGGAACAGCAACACACACCTGAATTTAAGCGATTGATTGAAAGTCACTTTGTAAAGCTCCTGGCACCGTGAAACTCTCTCTATAACGTTTTTAACGCCTGTACTGCTCAATCTAATGCACACATGGTAATTTGTTATAAAATAGTCTTTCCAGGCCTTTTGTTCAATACAAGATTAGAAAAACCTCTCGCCACTGATTTAACTTTTTTCCCCTTAACTAATCCAATTTGGAATTTTATTATAAACTTTCTTCTTTGAAGTCTTTTATTCATCATAACCGTGGGAAAAGTGTCATGGTACAGCAACACACACCTGAGTTTAAGCGATTGATTGAAAAGTCACTTTGTAAAGCTCCTGGCCCCGTGAAACTCTCTCTATAGCGTTTTTGGCGCCTGTAGTGCTCAATCTAATGCACACATGGTAATTTGTTATAAAATAGTCTTTTCCAGGCCTTATGTTCAATACAAGATTAGAAAAAAAACTCTCGCCATTGTTTTGTCTTTTTGTCCCTTTCCTATCCAATTTGGAATTTTATTATAAACTTTCTTCTTTGAAGTCTTTTATTCATCATAACCGTGGGAAAAGTGTCATGGAACAGCAAAACACACCTGAGTGTAAGTGATTGATTGAAATGTCACCTTTGTAAAGCTCCTGGCACCGTGAAACTCTCTCTATAGCGTTTTTAGCGCCTGTAGTGCCCAATCGTATGCACACATGGTAATTTGTTATAAAATAGTCTTTTCCAGGCTTTATGTTCAATACAAGATTAGAAAAAAACTCTCGCCGTTGTTTTGACTTTTTGTCCCTTTACTATACAATTGGAATTTTATTACACACCTTCTTCGTTTAAGTCCATTTTTCATCATAACCGTGGGAAAAATGTCATGGTACAGCAAAACACAACTGAGTTTATGCGATTGATTGAAAAGTGACTTTGTAAAGCTCCTGGCACCGTGAAACTCTCTCTATAGCGTTTTTAGCGCCTGTAATGCTCGATCGTATGCACACATGGTAATTTGCCATAAATAGTCTTTTCCAGCGAATATATTCATTACAAGATTACAAAATTACTCCTTCCTTTGTTTTGACTTTTTGTCCCTTCACTATAAAGTTGCAATTTTATTATAAACATTCTTGTTTTAAGTCAATTTTTCACCATAACCGTGGGAAAAATGTCATGGAACAGCAACCCAAAACGTTTTGTATTCGATTGATTGAAAAGTCACTTTGTAAAGCTCCTGGCACCGTGAAACTCTCTCTATAGCGTTTTTAGCGCCTGTAGTGCTCAATCGTATGCACACATGGTAATTTGTTATAAAATAGTCTTTTCCAGGCTTTTTGTTCAATACAAGATTAGGGAAAAAAACTCTCGCCACTGATTAAACTTTTTTTCCCTTAACTAACCCAATTGGAATTTTATTATAAACTTCTTCTTTGAAGTCTTTTATTCATCATAACCGTGGGAAAAGTGTCATGGAACAGCAACACACACCTGAGTTTAAGCGATTGATTGAAAAGTCACTTTGTAAAGCTCCTGGCACCGTGAAACTCTCTCTATAGCGTTGTTGGCGCCTGTAGTGCTCAATCGTATGCACACATGGTAATTTGTTATAAATAGTCTTTTCCAGGCTTTATGTTCAATACAAGATTAGAAAAAAACTCTCGCCTTGGTTTGACTTTTTGTCCCTTTACTATAAAAGTTGCAATTTTATTATAGCTATTCTTGTTTTTAGTCAATTTTTCATCATAACCGTGGGAAAAATGTCATGGAACAGCAACCCAAAATGTTTTGTATTCGATTGATTGAAAAGTCACTTTGTAAAGGTCCTGGCACCGTGAAACTCTCTCTATAGCGTTTTTAGCGCCTGTAGTGCTCAATCTAATGCACACATGGTAATTTGTTATAAAATAGTCTTTTCCAGGCTTTATGTTCAATACAAGATTAGAAAAAAACTCTCGCCGTGGTTTTGACTTTTTGTCCCTTTACTATAAAAGTTGCAATTTTATTATAGCTATTCTTGTTTTAAGTCAATTTTTCACCATAACCGTGGTAAAAATGTAATGGAACAGCAACCCAAAACGTTTTGTATTCGATTGATTGAAAAGTCACTTTGTAAAGCTCCTGGCACCGTGACACTCTCTCTATAGCGTTTTAGCGCCTGTAGTGAGATTTTCACCATCATCTAATGCACACATGGTAATTTGTCATAAAATAGTCTTTTCCAGCGAATATATTCATTACAAGATTACAAAAGTACTCTTTCCTTTGTTTTGACTTTTTGTTCCTTTACTATAAAAGTTGCAATTTTATTATAAATATTCTTGTTTTAAGTCAATTTTTCACCATAACCGTGGGGAAAATGTCATGGAACAGCAACCCAAAACGTTTTGTATTCGATTGATTGAAAAGTCACTTTGTAAAGCTCCTGGCACCGTGACACTCTCTCTATAGCGTTTTTAGCGCCTGTAGTGAGATTTTCACCATCATCTAATGCACACATGGTAATTTGTTATAAAATAGTCTTTTCCAGGCCTTTTGTTCAATACAAGATTAGGGAAAAAACTCTCGCCACTGATTAAACTTTTTTTCCCTTAACTAACCCAATTTGGAATTTTATTATAAACTTTCTTCTTTGAAGTCTTTTATTCATCATAACCGTGGGAAAAGTGTCATGGAACAGCAACACACACCTGAGTTTAAGCGATTGATTGAAAAGTCACTTTGTAAAGCTCCTGGCACCGTGAAACTCTCTCTATAGCGTTGTTGGCGCCTGTAGTGCTCAATCGTATGCACACATGGTAATTTGTTATAAAATAGTCTTTTCCAGGCTTTATGTTCAATACAAGATTAGAAAAAAACTCTCGCCTTGGTTTTGACTTTTTGTCCCTTTACTATAAAAGTTGCAATTTTATTATAAATATTCTTGTTTTAAGTCAATTTTTCACCATAACCGTGGGAAAAATGTCATGGAACAGCAACCCAAATGTTTTGTATTCGATTGATTGAAAAGTCACTTTGTAAAGCTCCTGGCACCGTGAAACTCTCTCTATAGCGTTTTTAGCGCCTGTAGTGCTCAATCTAATGCACACATGGTAATTTGTTATAAATTAGTCTTTTCCAGGCTTTATGTTCAATACAAGATTAGAAAAAAACTCTCGCCGTGGTTTTGACTTTTTGTCCCTTTACTATCCAATTTGGAATTTTATTACAAATCTTCTTCGTTTAAGTCAATTTTTCATCATTACCGTGGGAAAAATGTCATGGTACAGCAACACACACCTGAGTTTAAGCGATTGATTGAAAAGTCACTTTGTAAAGCTCCTGGCACCGTGAAACTCTCTCTATAGCGTTTTTAGCCCCTGTAGTGCTCAATCTAATGCACACATGGTAATTTGTTATAAAATAGTCTTTTCCAGGCCTTATGTTCAATACAAGATTAGAAAAAAACTCTCGCCATTGTTTTGACTTTTTGTCCCTTTCCTATCCAATTTGGAATTTTATTATAAAGTTCCTTCTTTGAAGTCTTTTATTCATCATAACCGTGGGAAAAGTGTCATGGAACAGCAAAACACACCTGAGTTTAAGTGATTGATTGAAATGTCACCTTTGTAAAGCTCCTGGCACCGTGAAACTCTCTCTATAGCGTTTTTTAGCGCCTGTAGTGCTCAATCGTATGCACACATGGTAATTTGTTATAAAATAGTCTTTTCCAGGCTTTATGTTCAATACAAGATTAGAAAAAAACTCTCGCCGTGGTTTTGACTTTTTGTCCCTTTACTATAAAAGTTGCAATTTTATTATAAATATTCTTGTTTCAAGTCAATTTTTCACCATAATCGTGGGAAAAATGTCATGGAACAGCAACCCAAAACGTTTTGTATTCGATTGATTGAAAAGTCACTTTGTAAAGCTCCTGGCACCGTGACACTCTCTCTATAGCGTTTTTAGCGCCTGTAGTGCTCAATCTAATGCACACATGGTAATTTGTTATAAAATAGTCTTTTCCAGGCCTTTTGTTCAATACAAGATTAGAAAAAAAACTCTCGCCACTGATTTAACTTTTTTTCCCTTAACTAACCCAATTTGGAATTTTATTATAAACTTTCTTCTTTGAAGTCTTTTATTCATCATAACCGTGGGAAAAGTGTCATGGAACAGCAACACACACCTGAGTTTAAGCGATTGATTGAAAAGTCACTTTGTAAAGCTCCTGGCACCGTGAAACTCTCTCTATAGCGTTTTTAGCGCCTGTAGTGCTCAATCTAATGCACACATGGTAATTTGTTATAAAATAGTCTTTTCCAGGCCTTTTGTTCAATACAAGATTAGAAAAAAAAACTCTCGCTATTGTTTTAACCTTTTTTCCCTTAACTAATCCAATTTGGAATTTTATTATAAAAATTCTTCTTTGAAGTCTTTTATTCATCATAACCGTGGGAAAAATGTCATGGAACATCAACCCAAAACGTATTGTATGCGACTGATTGAAATGTCACTTTGTAAATCTCCTGGCACCGTGAAACTCTCTCTATAGCGTTTTTAGCGCCTGTAGTGCTCAATCGTATGCACACATGGTAATTTGTTATAAAATAGTCTTTTCCAGGCTTTATGTTCAATACAAGATTACAAAAAAACTCTCGCCGTTGTTTTGACTTTTTGTCCCTTTACTATCCAATTTGGAATTTTATTACAAACCTTCTTCGTTTAAGTCAATTTTTCATCATAACCGTGGGAAAAATGTCATGGTACAGCATCACACAACTGAGTTTAAGCGATTGATTGAAAAGTCACTTCGTAAAGCTCCTGGCACCGTGAAACTCTCTCTATAGCGTTTTTAGCGCCTGTAATGCTCGATCGTATGCACACATGGTAAGTTGTTATAAAATAGTCTTTTCCAGCGAATATATTCATTACAAGATTACAAAAGTACTCTTTCCTTTGTTTTGACTTTTTGTTCCTTTACTATAAAAGTTGCAATTTTATTATAAATATTCTTGTTTTAAGTCAATTTTTCACCATAACCGTGGGGAAAATGTCATGGAACAGCAACCCAAAACGTTTTGTATTCGATTGATTGAAAAGTCACTTTGTAAAGCTCCTGGCACCGTGAAACTCTCTCTATAGAGTTTTTAGCGCCTGTAGTGCTCAATCTAATGCACACATGGTAATTTGTTATAAAATAGTCTTTTCCAGGCCTTTTGTTCAATACAAGATTAGAAAAAAAACTCTCGCCACTGATTTAACTTTTTTTCCCTTAACTAACAAAATTTGGAATTTTATTATAAACTTTCTTCTTTGAAGTCTTTTATTCATCATAACCGTGGGAAAAGTGTCATGGAACAGCAACACACCTGAGTTTAAGCGATTGATTGAAAAGTCACTTTGTAAAGCTCCTGGCACCGTGAAACTGTCTCTATAACGTTTTTAAAAAAAAACTCTCGCTATTGTTTTAACCTTTTTTCCCTTAACTAATCCAATTTGGAATTTTATTATAAAAATTCTTCTTTGAAGTCTTTTATTCATCATTACCGTGGGAAAAATGTCATGGAACATCAACCCAAAACGTATTTTATGCGACTGATTGAAATGTCACTTTGTAAAGCTCCTGGCACCGTGAAACTCTCTCTATAACGTTTTTAGCGCCTGTAGTGCTCAATCTAATGCACACATGGTAATTTATTATAAAATAGTCTTTTCCAGGCTTTATGTTCAATACAAGATTACAAAAAAACTCTCGCCGTTGTTTTGACTTTTTGTCCCTTTACTATCCAATTTGGAATTTTATTACAAATCTTCTTCGTTTAAGTCAATTTTTCATCATAACCGTGGGAAAAATGTCATGGTACAGCAACACACACCTGAGTTTAAGCGATTGATTGAAAAGTGACTTTGTAAAGCTCCTGGCACCGTGAAACTCTCTCTATAGCGTTTTTGGCGCCTGTAGTGCTCAATCTAATGCACACATGGTAATTTGTTATAAAATAGTCTTTTCCAGGCCTTATGTTCAATACAAGATTAGAAAAAAAACTCTCGCCATTGTTTTAACTTTTTGTCCCTTTCCTATCCAATTTGGAATTTTATTATAAACTTTCTTCTTTGAAGTCTTTTATTCATCATAACCGTGGGAAAAGTGTCATGGAACAGCAAAACACACCTGAGTTTAAGTGATTGATTGAAATGTCACCTTTGTAAAGCTCCTGGCACCGTGAAACTCTCTCTATAGCGTTTTTAGCGCCTGTAGTGCCCAATCGTATGCACAAATGGTAATTTGTTATAAAATAGTCTTTTCCAGGCTTTATGTTCAATACAAGATTAGAAAAAAACTCTCGCCGTGGTTTTGACTTTTTGTCCCTTTACTATAAAAGTTGCAATTTTATTATAAATATTCTTGTTTTAAGTCAATTTTTCACCATAACCGTGGGAAAAATGTCATGGAACAGCAACCCAAAACGTTTTGTATTCGATTGATTGAAATGTCACTTTGTAAAGCTCCTGGCACCGTGAAACTCTCTCTATAGCGTTTTTAGCGCCTGTAGTGCTCAATCGTATGCACACATGGTAATTTGTTATAAAATAGTCTTTTCCAGGCCTTTTGTTCAATACAAGATTAGAAAAAAAACTCTCGCCACTGATTTAATTTTTTTTCCCTTAACTAACCCAATTTGGAATTTTATTATAAACTTTCTTCTTTGAAGTCTTTTATTCATCATAACCGTGGGAAAAATGTCTTGGAAAAGCAACCCAAAACTTTGTGCATGCGATTGATTGAAAAGTCATTTTGTAAAGATCCTGGCACCGTGAAAGTCGCTCTATAGCGTTTTTAGCGCCTGTTTTGACTGACTGATCAGTCGTATGCACACATGGTAATTTGCTATTAAATGTTCTTTTCCAGAGAATATATTCATTACAAGATTACAAAACTACTCTTTTCTTTGTTTTGACTTTTTGTCCCTTTACTATAAAAGTTGCAATTTTATTATAAACATTCTTGTTTTAAGTCAATTTTTCATCATAACCGTGGGAAAAATGTCATGGAACAGCAACCCAAAACGTTTTGTATTCGATTGATTGAAAAGTCACTTTGTAAAGCTCCTGGCACCGTGAAACTCTCTCTTTAGCGTTTTTAGCGCCTGTAGTGCTCAATCGTATGCACACATGGTAATTTGTTATAAAATAGTCTTTTCCAGGCCTTTTGTTCAATACAAGATTAGAAAAAAAAAAAACTCTTGCTATTGTTTTGACTTTTTGTCCCTTTACTATCCAATTTAGAATTTTATTTCAAACCTTCTTCTTTTAAGTCAATTTTTCATCATAACCGTGGGAAAAATGTCATGGAACAGCAACACACACCTGAGTTTAAGTGATTGTTTGAAAAGTCACTTTGTAAAGCTCCTGGCACCGTGAAACTCTCTCTATAGCGTTTTTAGTGCCTGTAGTGCTCAATCGTATGCACACATGGTAAGTTGTTATAAAATAGTCTTTTCCAGGCCTTATGTTCAATACAAGATTAGAAAAAAAACTCTCGCCATTGTTTTCACTTTTTGTCCCTTTCCTATCCAATTTGGAATTTTATTATAAACTTTCTTCTTTGAAGTCTTTTATTCATCATAACCGTGGGAAAAATCTCATGAAACAGCAACACACACCTGAGTTTAAGCGATTGATTGAAAAGTCACTTTGTAAAGCTCCTGGCACCGTGAAACTCTCTCTATAGCTTTTTTAGCGCCTGTAGTGCTCAATCTAATGCACACATGGTAATTTGTTATAAAATAGTCTTTTCCAGGCCTTTTGATCAATACAAGATCACTTAAACTACTCTTTCCTTTGTTTTGACTTTTTGTCCCTTTACTATAAAAGTTGCAATTTTATTATAAACAGTCTTGTTTTAAGTCAATTTTTCATCATAACCGTGGGAAAAATGTCATCGAACAGCTACACACAACGTTTTGCATGCGATTGATTGAAAAGTCACTTTGTAAAGCTCCTGGCACCGTGAAACTCTCTCTATAGCGTTTTTAGCGCCTGTAGTGCTCAATCGTATGCACACATGGTAATTTGTTATAAAGTGTTCTTTTCCATCACATATGTTCAATACAAGATTAGAAAAAAAACTCTCGCCATTGTTTTGACTTTTTGTCCATTTACTCTCCCAGTTGGAATTTTAATATAAACCTTCTTTTTACAAGTCTTTTTTTTTTTTTTATCATAACCATGTCAAAAATGTCATGGAACAGCAACACTCACTTTAGTGAATGGTATTCATTGAAAAGTCACTTTGTAAAACTTTCTCTGTAGCGTTTTTAGCGCCTGTAGTGCTCAGTCATATGCACACATGGTAATTTGCTATTAAATATTCTTTTCCAGCTCAGATGTTCAATACAAGATTTAAAAAAAAAAAAAACTCAAAAAGTCAAAACATTGTTTTGACTTTTTGTCCTTTTACTATCCAATTTGGAATTTTATTATAAACATTCTTGTTTGAAGTCCTTTTTTCATCACAACGATGTCAAAAGTGTCATGGAACAGCAACACACACCTGAGTGTATGGAATTGATTGCAAAGTCACTTTGTAAAGCTCCGGGCACCGTGAAACTCTCTCTATAGCGTTTTTAGAGCCTGTAATGCAGAATGGATAAATTATATTTACTTTAATCGTATGCACATATTGTAATTTGTTATAAAATGTTCTTTTTCAAGCGCATATGTTCAATACAAGATTACAAAAAAAGTCTCTTTTCCATTGTTTTTACATTTTTGTCACTTTACTATCCAAGTTGGAATTTTATTATAAGCATTCTTGTTTGAAGTCTTTTTTTCATCATAACCGTGGGAAAAGTCACTTTGCTCCTGGCACCGTGAAACTCTGTCTATAGCGTTTTTCGCGTTTGTCGTCAATCGTATAGCGCTTGTCAATCGTATGCACACACGGTAATTTGTTATAAAATATAATGAATCATGATCAATACAAGATTACAAAAAAACTGTTTCCATTGTTTTGGCTTTTTGTCCCTATACTAATCAAATTTTGAATTTTAATATGAAGAATCTTGTTTGAAGTCATTTTTCATCATAATCATATGAAAAAACTCATTTGAAAACAGCAAAACACACACACCCTATAGGTTTTAATAAATCTTTTAATAATAGATGTTTTAATAAGATCTATAGGTTTTAATAGATGTTTTAATAAGTCTAAAGGCAAATATAGCATAGGTGAATTTCAAGGTAATTGTAGGGAGTTATGGCACTTGGACAGTGACTCTTTCCAGCAAACAGATATCCAGAAGAAATCTGTAGTTTATGCAACAATAACAGTTCATGAACAAACCAAACTGTGGTATTTCCAATAAAACACCATTATGTACCTGTAGCAGATTTCTTCTGGCTCTGTCAAGGAACCTGAGTGTACAACATTACCTAAGGGATGGAAAGGGATCTATACTAGAGTACAGATGATTCAAGAGATCTCAATATTGGATTGGAATACAGAACAACCCAGTAGAAGTAACCCAAAAGAGAACCATAGAGTAAAGAGACTGATCCATAAAGAAAACCATAGAGTAAAGAGACTGATCCCAAAGTGTACATAGATTCAGTAGGACGGCCAAGAGGTATACCATTAGGAATTCAATGCCAGAGATGAAGTGAGGTCAGTATTTGAGTCTATTTTAGTATGGATAAAAATGCAGAATGGATAAATTATATTTACTTTAATCAGAAAAGATTTATTAATTATACTGATGATGCATTAGCTGACTTAGGAGAAAAATTTTGCAGCATTTTGCAGCAAGCAAAATGACATGGCAAAACAGGCAAGCACTAAATTGGTTATTGGCTGAAAAAAGGAGGTGTGTTTGTTTTGTTCGTGATCAATGTTGTATATATCCAGTACTGCACTGTACCAGAAGGAATGCTCACTGAAATCATGAGCAAACTAAAAAAAATCTCAGAGAAGAAGTGACTGAAAACTCAGGCAGAGATGCCAATGCATGGGATTAGTTTGAACTAAACTTAGGACAATGGGGAGCTTGGTTAACTATATTGGGAATAATGATTGTTGTAGTTGTTGTTGTTTTGTTGTGTTCTACCTAGTTTTAGAACTCTGGTGGCCAATGCTGCTGCTAAACAGATGATGGTGATGCAGAGAGTGCCAAAAAAGGTCCCATGGGACATTTGGCTTGAGATAATAGATATTCCACAAAAAACCAGAAGATCCCAATTGGTCAAGGGAGGAGGAGAAAGATGAATGATGAGCTATGGGTGTAAGTGCTAGCCTAACCTCTCCCCACGGGTAACTCTCCACAACATGTAAAGTGTTTGAGTTGAAGACACTAAAGACATGTAAAGTGTATAGTTGAAGACCTCTCATCATGCCAGGATACTGCTACTGCATATAAAAGAGACTGCATGTTTAATGTGTGTGTTTTTTTAACATGATGATAATTGACTATTGTATACTCTACATAACTGTATCCACGGGCAAGCGCAGAACCTATGCCCATGCACTGTTTGCTTTTTAGGGAGACGAGATGTTTTACTCCATCTTAGTCAAATAAAGGACTTGCTGGACTTGCTCTCGTTTGCTCCCGATTCGCCACGAGAGCAAGTCCAGAATTTAGTCATTGATCTACTTAAGTCACTGGATAGGGGTAATTGAAAGTACTGGATTGTGTGATTGCTCTCTTGAAGAAGGTAATGAATGTGAGACTTAATGATTCTCTGAGAGGGGAAATATATTTTGACCATAAAATATTAACCACGAAATGTGTAATCATATTTGAAAATGTTTACTCCTCAACGTTATAAATGTATGGAATGTATAGTGCAACGTTGTAAATGTATGGAATGTATAGTGCAAAATGTAGAAGTATCTCAGTAAAAGGCTTGCCGAGGAGATCATGTAAGTGTATATAAGCATGCACTTCTGAAGAGCTGAGCAGCATTTTCTCTGCAGAGAACTGCTTGGCTTGATTCTTGAAAGAAGTCAACACCCCTGCTCTCCGGAGTGATATTTGCACCTATGGGCAAGCTTCGGTAATTGCTACAACACTGTTTCATGACAGTTTTCAAATGGTTATGATGAAAAAGGGTTTCAAACATGAATGTTTAGGTTAAAATTCATACTTTGATAGAAAAGGGAAACAGTCAAAACAATAGAAAAAGTTCTTTTGAAATCTTGTTTTGATCATATGTGTTGTAACACACAATTTTTTCCACAAATCCCCATTTTCGCTCACAAGTGAAAGGTTTAGGTATTTAAAATGCTACAGAGAGTTTCACGGCACCAAGAACTTTAGAAATTGACTTTTCAATCTTACACAATCGCACACACGCATTTTGCTATTACATGACATTTTTCACAGGATTATGATGAAAAATGAATTCAAACATGATTGTTTATATTAAAATTCATACTTTGATAGTAAAGGGTCAAAAAGCCAAAACAATGAAAAAAGATGCTTTGAAATATATGTTTTGAAATAGTAACACACTATTTTTTTCAGGAAGACCTCAAATACGCAGACAAATTTCACTGCATGGAAGAGCCTCCTGAGATATAGAAAAGCTCTTAGAGCTGCTAGATCAAAGTATCTCTCCACCCTATTAAGATAACGAAAATAATCTGAGATTCTTATTTAATACTTCAAATTAACAAGGAATTAATTTAACACAATAGGTAGCAGCGATGACTTCATGATTTTTTTAATGACAAAATTGAAAATATCAGGTAAAAAAAAATCAGACTATAAATTTAAAACCAGATAATTTGATAACTTTATATATCTATAATAACGAATAAGTGATAATTTATATTATAATAACTTATCTGAATAACAAATAAGTGATTAGAATGATTTACTCCTCTTTGAGGGACCAAACTCATTTCCATAATTAAAATATTAAAACATAATATAAAAATATTAATACAATTCACAATTGTGACTCTTCACTCAGTCGAATACACTAAGCTGTGTGTTGTGACATGGTTATGATGAAAAAAGATTTTAAACATTTTTTACATTAAAATATATAAATTGATAGTAAAGGAACCAAAAAAAAAAAACCCAAAACAATGGAAAATGTTTTGAAATCTTTTACTGAGCTGCAACATATTTTCAACATATTACGGAGCTGCAACATATTTTTCAACAAAACCCTAATGTTTTTCAATAAAACCCAACACGGTTGTGTGATATAGGCACTTAAAGAAGTGCAAGGAGCTTTAGACAAGTGAGTTTTCAATCAATCGCATATGTGCAGCTATGTGTGTGTGTGTGTTGTATGACATTTTTCACCTGGTTATGAAGAAAAATGACTTCAAATATGATTGTCATATTTTTTTTTCTGTAAAAATTCATCATTTTACAGAAAAGGGACAAAAAGTCAAATCACTGGAAAAAGTTGTTTTGAAAGCTTGTATTCATCAAATTCATTGTAAAACACTATTTTTTTTTCAACAACACCCCATGTGTGCACAGGACACAATGAGCTTTAGAAAGTGACTTTTCAATCAATCGCATATACGCAGCTGTGTGTGTTGCTGTTACATGATATTTTTCAGATGGTTATGAAGAAAAATGATGTATAACATGATCGTTTATATTAAAACTAATAAATTAATAGTAAAGGGACAAAAATTCAAAACAATGAAAAATGATGTTTTGAAATGTTTTATTCATAAAATATGCTCTACCATACTATTAGTTCAACAAATCCCCGTGTGTGCGAACGATTACGTGCTAAAGGCGATTAAAACGCTATACAAATAGACTCGTAGCACAAGGAGCTTTAGAAAGTGACTTTTCAAGCAATGGCATACACGCAGCCGTTTGTGTGTTGCTGTTACATGACATTTTTCACATGGTTATGACGAAAAATGAATTCAAACAACTCAAGGTGTAAGGACCTTTAGAAAGTGAAATCGGCACACTGTCTATAGTCATACTGCTTGGGTACAACCATAAGTGTTGTTAATGGTGATGGTGTGCATAGTAAACAGCTTCTCATTCTTGTTTCATTCTTGTTTCATTCTTGTTTCTTGTGTCATGTTATTCTTAATAGCTTTTCTTTTATTCCTCTACCAGTAATTTTATCACTGGTTAATTTTTCCTCCCTTGTAAGGGCTGGCTTAGGGTGACCCACTCAAGAGCTGGGGAGTTAAGTGTGTTGAACTTTGATTAGTAGCTAATGGAAGGGCATCTGCGGGATCAGCTGTACAGCGCAGTAAGTATCAAGCCAAATCCCAAGATTCCTCCTCCTCCATCACTCTTTTTGCTTTTCTGGTGTTACTCTAGGGACTCTAATACAGTGATTTAAAAGTAGAAGGTATCTTCTACTTGTACAGCTTTTGGCATACCTCTTTCCCTTCCCTTCTGGGTTCATTCTATTTTCCTCTGAACTCTCTTAGATACACCTGATCTCCCGATAAGTGGTTCTTCTCTTGACTCCTTTTTTTCCCCCTGTAAACAGATGGCTTTATGTATTTATGTATTAGTTGTTGCATATATGCTTTCAATTCCATTTGTAATTGTTCCAAATTGGACAGGACCTCTCCATCCTGGCGCAGGCATGGGTCGAACCGTAACCATGTCATGCGGTGTTAAATGCGACATTCTGTTAGTTTGCATGCTCTTGAGTGCAAGGGGTAGTGCATCGATGCTAGCACAATCTTATCGCGTGTATGCGATCATTGAAAAATCACTTTCTAAAGCTCCTGGCACCGTGAAACACTCTCTAAAGCGTTTTAAGCGCCTTAAGCGTGAGCAAACATGGTGATTTGTTTAAAAATTGTCTTTTATAACACATATGATAAATAAAAGATTTTAAAAGAACCTTTTCTGTTGTTTTGACTTTGACCCTTTGCTATCAAAATATGAATTTTAATATAAACAATCATGTTTGAAGTCCTTTTTTCATCATAACCATTTGAAAACTGTCATGCAACAGAACTGTGTGTCTGCGAGCCATTGAAAAATCACTTTCTAAAGCACTTTCTAAACGCCTAAAGCACACACTCCTGTGCGCAAAATATCTCTTTTCATTGTTTTGACTTTTTTTCCTATTACTATCAAATTATGAATTTTTAACACAAACATTCATGTTTGAAGTCAATTTTTCATCATAACGACTGCGTGTGCATAAGTCACTTTGAAAAGTCACAATCACTCTATAGCGTTTTAAGCGCCTAAATCACACACTCCTGTGCGTACTTTAGAATTTGTTCCTATAATACTGAGTTACAGCGTATTTGACCAATATAAGCATTCAAAACACCTCATAGCAGTTGTGACATTTTTCATTTTACTATCATATGAATTTTTAACAGAAACGTTCATGTTTGAAGTAATTTTTTTTAATCATAACGAAAAAACAGCTGCGTGTATGAGACTGATTGTCTTAAGCTCCTTGCCCCGTAATAGAGTTTTTAGCGCCTAAAGCAAACACTCGTGAGCAAACATGGTGATTTGTTTTAAAAAATTGTCTTTTATAATTGTCTTTTATGTTCTAAATTGGACAGGACCTCTCCATCCTGGCGCAGGCAGTCAAACCGTAAGCATGTCATGCGGTGTTAAATGCGACATTCTGTTATTTTGCATGCTCTTGAGTGCAAGGGGTAGTGCATCAATCCAACTAATCAATACAATATTTCCAAACCTGTTGTTTTGACTTTTTTTCATTTTACTATCAAATTATGAATTTTAATATAAACAAACATGTCTGAAGTCATTTTTTCATCATAACCATGACGAAAATGTCAAGGAAAAGAAACACACAACTGATTGAAAAATTGATTGATTGAAAAATCACTTTCTAAGATCCTGGCCCCGTGAAATCCTCGCTATAGCGTTTTTAGCGCCTAAACCACTCGTGAGCAAACATGGTGATTTGTTGAAAAAATTGGGTCTTTCAGCCCATTTCATCAAGAACCTTTTCTGTTGTTTTGACTTTTTTCCTTTACCAAGTTATCAAGTTTTTATCAAGTTATGAATTTTTCATGTTTGAAGTCATTTTTTCAGCATAACATGTAAAAAATGTCATGTAACAGGAACACACACACACACACGACTGCGTGTATGCCATTGATTGAAAAGTCACTTTCTAAAGCTCTTGGCGCCGTAAAACTCTCGCTATAGCGTTTTAAGCACACACTCCCCTGCTCACATACTAGTTACAGCGTATTTGACCTATATATCTCATTTCGTTTTTTTTCTTCAAACATGGATGTTTATGTTTAAAAAATCGTAATTTGATTCATAATAAAGGGGGGAAAAAACGAAATGAGATATATAGGTCAAATACGCTGTAACTAGTATGTGAGCACGGGAGTGTGTGCTTAAAACGCTATAGCGAGAGTTTTACGGCGCCAAGAGCTTTATGTCATTTTTTCAACATAACCACGTGAAAAATATAAAACAGGAACACACACACACATACACAACTGCGTTGATTGAAAATTCACTTTGTAAATTTCCTGCGCCGTCTAAGCGCCTAAAGAGTGAGCAAACATTAGGATTTGTTCCCATAATAGCGTATTTGACCAATATCGTCAAAACGTCTCTTTTCGTTGTTTTGACCCCCCCCCCTTTACATATATTAATAAAGCACACACTCGTGAGCAAACATGGTGATTTGTTGAAAAAAATTGGGTCTTTCAGCCCATTTCATCAATACAAGATTTCAAAAGAACCTTTTCTGTTGTTTTGACTTTTTTCCTTTACTATCAAGGTATGAATTTTAACATAAACAAACATGGTTATGATGAAAAAATGACTTCAGACATGATTGTTTACATTAAAATACATAACTTGATAGTAAAGGAAAAAAGTCAGAAATGTAACAGCAGCACACAGCTGCGTGAATGCGATTGATTGAAAAGTAACTTTCTAAAGCTTGACGCAGTGAAATTCACTCTGTTGCGTTTTAAAAGTCTTTTTTTTTATAGCGTTGAAACTCACGCTATAGCGTTTTAAGCGCCTAAAGCTTTTAAAACGCATTTTTTGTACCGTTGAAACGGTATGCCATTGATATGCGATTGATTGAAAAGTCACTTTCTAAAGCTCTTGGCTCACTCAAAACATCTCTTTTCACTGTTTTGACTTTTTTTCATTTTACTATCATATTATGAATAGTTAACATAAACATTCATGTTTGAAGTCACTTTTTCATCAGAACCATGTGAAAAATGTCATGTAACAGGATTTGCGTGTATGCCATTGATTGAAAAGTCACTTTCTAAAGCTCTTGGCGCCGTGAAACTCTCACTATAGCGTTTTAAGCGCCTAAAGCACACACTCCCGTGCTCACGTTAGGATTCGTTCACGTACTACTTAGAGTATTTGACCTTAAAACGCTATAGCGAGAGTTTCACGGCGCCAAGAGCTTTAGGTCAAAGCACTCAAAATATATCCTTTCGTTTTTTTCCCCTTTAGTATCAAATTATGAATTTTGAAACATAAACATTCACGTTTGAAGTCATTTTTTTCAACATAACCACGTGAAAAACGTCATGAAACAGTAACATTCACACACACAACTGCGTGTATGCGATTGATTGAAATTTCACTTTGTGAAGTTCCTGCGCCGTGTAACGTTGTAAGCGCCTAAAGCGCACACCCGTGAGCAAACATTAGGATTTGTTCCCATAATAGGTTATAGTATATATTAATGAGGATTAAATTAATTAAATCATTATACGTTATAGAGTTATAGCGTATTTGACCAATATCATCTCTTTTCAGTTTTGACTCTTTTTCCCCCTTTACTATCAAATTATGAATTTTAACATAAACATTCATGTTCGAAGTCACACACACCTTCGTGCATGCGACTGATCGAAAAGTCACTTTCTAAAGCTCCTGGTGCCGTCAAACTCTCTATATAAAGTTTTAAGCGCCTAAAGCACACACTCCTGTGCGCACACTATTTTCACATAATAGTGAGTTACACCGTATTTGACCACTCCAAACACCTTTTTCATTGTTTTGACATTTTCCCCTTAATATCAAATTATGAATTTTAACATAAACATTCGTGTTTGAAGTCATTTTTCATTATAACCCTCTGAAAAAAATGTCATGAAACAGCAACTTGTGCGATTGATTGAAATAAGCACTCCAAACATCTCTTTTCATTGTTTTGACTTTTTTCCCTTAAGCGCCTAAAGCGCCTAAAGCGCACATGCGGCTTTGTTGAAAAAAAAAATAGTGTTACACCACATATGATCACCGTATATTCATATGACCTTTTTTTTTCCTTTTCGCTCTCAGCGCTGCGACCCGGGTTCGATTCCCAGCCAGGTAACCAACCCCAGCTACTGCCGCAGCTCGCTCTCAGTGCCGGTGCCAAGCTCGAATAAAACTGGGAATGGTTATGTTAGGTAGGGCATGCCACTTTTTTTTTTTTTTTTTTTTAATTGTGTGTGTACGTTGACAAAAGATCCGCTGTGGCGACCCCTAATGGGAGCAGCCGAAAGAGTCACACACACCTTCGTGCATGCGACTGTGCAGAGTCAGAGTTTGCTCACCTAAAAATTGAGTGGTCCTCCATCTACGGTGCCATGTATGTGTAAAATCTAAATGAAAGCTGAAATTCTGATCTATTGTCTCATTCATCTTTTGATCTCAAACCCAAATGTCTTCAGTGTGTAGCAAAAACAAAAGAACTGGCCTTGCCGTTCCAATACTTTTGGAGGGAATAATACTTAATTAAGTGAAAAAAAAATACAATGAACGTACAAGTTAATATATTAATGAGGATTAAATTAATTAAATCATTATTTTTGGAGACTCTTGCAGAATAATGCTGCCCCATCACGATCTGCATGGGTGATATGGAGCGGCGACGCTATAAGCCACATAAAGTCTTATTTCTATTTTCTAGTTGGGTAGAATGTGTTAGATGGCTCAAGCCACTACTGTGCACGGTGCTGCAACAGCACTCAATGACTTCCATCCAGTCGCTCTTAACCCAAGTGCATCACCAAGTGCTTTGAGAGGCTGGTCCTTTCTCATCTGAAAGCCATCACATCCTCATCAGTATGCTTATCATCACTAGAGGATGCCATTACCCTAGCCATTACCTTCACTCATCTGGAAAATAGCAACTCCTATGGGAGAATGCTATTCATTGACTGTAGCTCTGCATTTAATATCCTAGCCATTCCATCTAAACTGATCTCCAAACTCTCCATCTTGGTATCAGCCCCGCTCTCTACAACTGGACTCTGGACTTTTTGACCAACAGGCTGTTAGAGTTGGCAACAGCTCCTCCACCATCATCCAAGACTGCTTGCCGAGTCTTCTCCTCTACTCCCTCTTCACCTCTGACTGCATACAGCTCCAATGCCATAATCAATGTTCACAGATGACACTACACTGGTCAGAGATGAGGATGAGACAGCCTACAGGAAGAGCATTTGGTAACATGGTGTGCAACCTCGACCTTAACACCCAGAAAACCAAAGAACTGATTGTGGACGACCGGAAGTTCCTGAGGGTCCACAAACACACCCTGTCCTTGTTAATGGGACTGAGGTAGGGCACAAAGCTTAATGTTTCTGGGTCTCCACATCTCTGCTGAAGCTGCATGTTTCTTCATATGTTCACAACCAATTTTACCCGCACACACAGTTACTAGTTTGTACATTGTTTGAAAATGGCCAATGCACTCAATTGGTTTTAAATCAATTGACGAAGGAGGACAGGTCATTTCTAAGTCATTATTGAAACCTTTTTTGGTTAGCCAAGTGGTAGCATGCAATGGAGCACCGGCCTGTGGTCTTCTTCCACTGAACCCATTTTCCAGACACTGGCCGAAGTTTTGAACACAGAACAGTTTAGATGGAATGGCTGCAGAGCTACAGTCAATGAACAGCATTCTTCAGTCCATCTGCAACCCAAAAAAGGTCCTACTAGTTCATTGTTAATTACTAACAATGAACTAGTATATGGTGTTCATTGTTTTTTTTTTTTTCAGCCTACTTTTTTTTCAGATTGAGGCCCTATATGGACATATAGCCACAGTCCATCCATCTAGTCCATCAATAATCTCTCTCATCTCATCTGTCCATAAAACAGAAAAATCAGTCTATTAGGTATTTATTCACCCAGAAATACCTTAAGACAGACACTTTTTATTCTTATTAAGTGAAGGTAGTGTTACAGCCTTCCTGACAGTAGGCAAGGTGTTACAGTACTAAACACCTTGTACTTTGGAGATTCCAGGAAAATTACAGTATTTTTTCCTTTTGCAACATGTCTTTTTGCTACTGAAATGTCTATTGTTAACAACACACCTTAGTCACAAAATCATAAGAGTGTTGCATCCTTCTGTTAGGCATTTTACATTTTTATTTTCAGTTTCACTGTCATTTCTTTTTATGCCATTACACCTGTAGCACAAAAACTGAATGTAATATATTTCTCAACTTAACCCACACCCTCTCCCATCAAGCAATTAAATATTGAAAATATTTGTGTCAATAATTACATATAGGTTGATGTGGGTTGGAGCTGGAAAAACACATGATCAGAAAACTGATTTGCCCAATAATTATGCACACATATTATATTATCTTTTCACAAGCAAGACTGTAATATACAAGTATTACAAAACAAGAAGCAATTAGTTGATCATTTACAAGTGAGATAAGTTATAGGTGCTGCATTTACTTATTTCTTATTGCTGTAAAAAAAAAAAAAATTAGCAGCCTGGTACAGTAAAATAATACAGTCCAATGTAAGGAACAAAAAATATACTCAAAGAATCCATTATTTAAAAGCTAAACATTTTTACCCAGTGCCATTGCAGACAGCTGCAAAAATGCAGCAAAGGCTTAATAGTTTACAGCTTTAGAAACATCTAAAGCTTAGTTTATTTGACATATAGTCAGCAGATCATGGAGCAGCTGAAGCAACTGCATGAAGAGATGGCATTCAGGATTGCCTGAGATGCTATTAGTGGTAAGGCAATATCAAGAATATGTCTAGAAAAATCAAGCACAGGCATCGATGGTTTATGCAAAATTATGATACACATGAGGCATTTCAGAACAAAAATTAAACATACAATGAATAATGTGAATTGGCCCAAAATATAAACTTCTATTATGCAAACATCCTGAAACAGGATCTAGAATATACCCAAAATCTAAAACAGGTTTAAAAATAATTTTACACACTGTATCTTTGAACAGGAAAATTTAAACAGCTACATAACACCACTGTCACCGCCATGACAGCACACACATCTTAGGGCTGATTTAGGATAGACAAGAAGCCTTTATATTTTGGTGGATATTTACAGAAAGCATTTTATCAGGTAAAATCAAAATTTAAAAAAAAAATACTCTCTCCACAGAGACACATTAAACACTTTTTTTTTACACCTATGCCAAATGAACAAAACAAGGTTTGCTCCACAAAATATAATACAAAATTGAAGGAATCATATATGGTGTTAAGATTTAAAGTGGGCAGTTTTTTTAAACCATGATGTTATGTGATTAAAAAAGATTTTTTTAAAGAAAGAGGCTTGTCTAAGCTTGCACAAAATTAAATATTGCTGTATGTGGCATTGCTTGTGGTGTTTGGGGAGTTTGCTGAAGATGAGTGGTTTCAGCTTACAACGCCGTCTTCATACTTTTTTTCTCTCACACCTTTCTCGCTGGAGTCACACTGCTGACACCTGCTCATCTGTAAGAGAAGCGAAAAGAAAAAATAAATGAAGACCAAAATGCAATATGATCAAACTCAAAAATCAAACTACTTTCAACATGAAACAAACTTAGTGCACTACAAGAAAATACACACAATACACAACAAATGATAAAAAAAAACATTAATGGATTGTAACTGGATTAAAATACTCTTGCCTCTTCTCTGATTGAGCCTTTCTAGTAACATTATTACTAATTTAAATTGCTCATCTGTTCATATCTTTGCTACAAATGTGTCAGGGAAGACCATAGCAGTGATAGTTAGATCCAAGTTAAAATTAACTTAGAACTAATATCATACTGTATTTGAATCTGGAGGCTTTGAGAACATACCCTCCTCACTATTAGCTACAGCATGAGGTGCTACAATAGCAGGCCTGGTGAAGATGGCACGACGCCCAGCTGCCATTCTCCATGTGTCACCCAACAGCTTGGATCTTTGTAATGCCACGCTATAGTTGGGCGGCTTTAAGTAGGCTGGCCTTAGAGCTCCGCCGTCTCGTGCCTGCATGTCCCCCAACGACAGCCCTTGATAACCGGGTGGGGTAGGAGGTGGAGCACTGTACCTATCATCTTTGCATGGTGATGTTACACAATACACTGAGGGAAGATGTGATAATAAGCAAAGGGGAGAGAAAACAGAAAACAAATGAAACATGGAGCATATAAATAAATTAAATGTTCTGAAAGCAACATAACATAAAATGAAAAGACCTTCACAGTGATGGGGGCAGCAGATTTATAGATGAATAAAGATGCTTTATGTTTGTGCCTTTGTGGCATTTTGGGGGGATTTTTTCACGTGTTCCGGACATATCCACATTTAGTGTAAAAAAGATCAGAAACTCAGTTGAATGCCAAACATAAGGAACAGCAGTTTTCTACCAAATAGTGTGGCTTGGCACAACTCAGTCACAAATCTAAACTGAGCACTATCTGCACTATCTTGTTGGATTCGCCCTCCTAAATTTTAATTAAATTCAATTTACATTTACATTTTAACAATGGACAAAGCAGCTTTACAGAAATGTGGGTATGAAATTGCAATTTAAATTTATCTCTAATGAGCAAGCCAGAGGCAATAGTGGCAAGAAATACCTCCCTGAGGCGACAAGAAAAAGAATCCTTGAGAGGACTCAAAAGTGAACCCAATCCTCATGTGGGTGACACTGGATAGTGTCTTTATACCAGAATATCATTCCACTTCTACAGTCATGGGAAAAAGAAAATACTTTATTAGTACTTAAAAAGAAAGTACTTTATAAGTAAATAAACATTTATTAAATAAACATTTATTGCAAAACATAGCGCCAAACATGGCACTAGGCATGATGACCAAACATCTCCACCTGCTCTCATCAGCATTGTGGTGGAGGGGTGATGATTTGGGCTTGTTTTGCAGCCACGGGACCTGAGAAAATTGCAGTCATTGAGACAATGATGCCACTTTATACCAGAATATTCTTGAGACAAATGTGAGGCCATCACAGCTTAAGCTGGCTGGAAATTGGGTCATTCAATAGGACAATGATCCCAAGCACACCAGCAAATCAACATCTGAATGGCTAAAGAAGAAAAAAAAAAAAAGGTGTTTAATGGCCTCAGACCTCAGACTCCCATAGAAAAAGTTTCCTTCATGTTATTGTTGCCAAAGGTGACACTGTATACTTGTATACATGTATACTTAGTTTTTCCTCACATGGTTTCTGAATGCTGGATTCCTTTTTGGGAAAAAAAGACTACATGACTACATTTCAATCCGTTGTGTTTTTTTGTTGTCACCTTGTTTGTTCATAGAAGTTGGTGCACAGAATTATTATTTAGGCCCTGATGAATAAAAACATATAATTGAAGAAGGGTGTACTTTCTTTTTCCCATGACTGTGCACAATAAAGTCAACCCATGGTGACTATGCGGCACCATGTTCAGCAGCAGTGAATCATTCAACTTATGCAGGGGTGATATGGTCATATCTTCTGGTTCTAGTAAGGACTCTGGCTGCATGCTTATGCAGCATCATGCTGGTGCATAAGCATGCAGCCAGAGTCCTTACTAGAACCAGAAGATATGACCATATCACCCCTGCATAAGTTGAACCAGAAGATATGATCATCTTATCCACCCTGCATAGGTTCCCATTAAAATTTTGTATTGAATATAAAATACTACTATTGACTTATAAAGCACTCGATGGTCTCGCTCTGCAGTACCTGAGTGAAATTATGGTCTTTGGTCACCAAGCCTGCAGGTTCTTTGTTGGTACCTCAAATAATGAAGGTAATGAAGATCTTTTTCTTACAGAGATATGGATGCCATCTTTAAGTCTACCTCAATGCTCAATACCTCAGTCTCAGTCTTTAAGTCTAGACTGAAAACAAACTGGGATGTTTGGATGCTGTTACCAAACCGTTAGTTAGGCTGTCATACTTGTTGGAGTCCCTGCTTGCACTCTGCATAAAATGTACATCTTTGTAAAGCATTACAAAGCATTTTTGTAAAGCATTACAAAGATGTATACCTAATACTCTGTGTTAATTCTTTCCCCCCTCTATCTGTCAAGCTACACATGTTACTCTTGAGATACCAGTGATCCTGACTCCTTCTGCCGTCCACACCTGCCTGATCCATTCTGATGGAACCACTTCGTCTTGGAGCTTCGCTCACACTTGCTGAGGATGGTTTTTCTTAAGACAGCAATTGCTACGAACAGTTTACACAATGGAGACATTGTTGAACAGTTGATAACCACAGTATGATACAAGAAACTTAGAACTCTAATGATACTCATACTCAAGTTTCTTTTAACACACTTAGCACTGCTTCACTTTATGGTATAGATTTATGGAAGTGGAATGATTTATAATCACACTATTTGGTGTCACCCAGATGGGTTCTCTTGAGTCAGTTCCTCTCAAGGTTTCTTCTTCTTCTCATATGGAAGTAAAATAATGACATGTCTTTGAAACAAAAAACATGTTGAATTGCACTAATTGAAACATGATTGCATGTTTCCAATTGAAATATTCACAGCTTAAATAAGCTGTGAATATTTCAATTGGAAACATTTCACACACAAGTTCATTATTAAAAATTCAAGAATCAATATTCACCTTCCGAAGTTCATTTTCAAAATATTCAGTTTGTTTAAAAATACCACCTATAATATTCGACAGGCAAATTTCTTTCCATTTCATTTCACTTTATAAATTCACTTCCACAAATGCAGTGGTTCAGTTGGATGTTCAACATTTCATATCCAGGAATTGCATAGTACCACATACATTTATTATAAATAATATGTATTTTATAATATAATATGTAATAATAAATAAATTTATTATAAATAATAAATGTATGTAGTGCCATCCACGTTAAACCATAGAGGCTGTCCATGCAGGGCTATCTTCAGTAGCAGCGAGCGATTTTCAGGTGAGCGAGGCTCCGCTCCAAGAAGAAGTAGTTCCAGCAGGATGGATCAGGCAGGTGTGGAGGGCAGAATGAATCAGGATCTCAAGAGTAGCATGTGTAGCTTGACAGATGGGTGTGTGTGTGTGTGTGTGTAAGAAATAACACAGATTATTGTGATACTAAGTATGCATACTGTCGCCTCAGGGAATTTTTCCTTGCCACCATCGCCTCTGGCTTGTTTGTTGGGGATAAACGTAAATTAAATTTTTTATACATGGATTTTTGTATTGTATTTGACCATAAGGTTAACCAAATTCAGCATGGGTACTTTGTACACATAACTTCTGGTAGAAAAGTGCTAATCGAAATGGGCATGAAATCTGCTGTTGCCATCTGTGAAGGACCATCTGTACACGGTCTTGTTATGTTTTTCCAAGTCCCTCACCTATGAGACCTTTCTCTGTGGTGGAGGTGACTGTTTTATATGCAGGGTCTGTGCTTTGCTGCTCACTGACCGTATGTTTAACGGTGCTGTAGTTTCCCTCATACCTGTCTGAGACTGAGCTGGAAGAAGCCCAGCTCTGTCTGGATTGACTAAAGTCTGAGCCATCTCTGAAATGTCTATTTATGGCCTGAAGATCATCCACCTCTTTGATAGTGTCAGGCTTCTGAGGATGCCGGTAATTCATCATATCTGACATGCGTTGAACCTGAAAGTTCTGGAAATTGTCATGTGAGTTGCTAGAGCACGATGTCCAGCTTCCTCGGCCACTGTCGGCCACCTCTGAAATGGGCAAAGTTAGCTCCTCAGTGCTGGTGGAGGTGAAATTTGAGCCTTGGTTCCCCAAGTTCCTCACCAAGGACAAACTAAGAAGACAAAGACATCTATGGTGAATCCAAGGAAAATGAATAAATAATAAATATTAAAATCAGTTTAAATAAAAAAAAAATAAATAAAATAAAAAAATATATAAAAATATTTTAAAAGGGTATGTGAGTTAATGGATGCTGACATAGGACTAGCTAAATGAAATTCAGCATTGTTTGATGATATTCAAAAAAGAACGAGCACAAAAAAATCCCACACTCATTCATTGTATTGTCCAAAGTTACTCTGGCATCTGTTTATACGTCTGACAAAAGGTCTGCAAAACAAACTATATCTGCATAACTCTGCATAGGGAAACCCTACTTAAATTACCACTGCAGCTTTTACTTCAGACAAAAAATGGTATTCCAACAATTGAACTGAAATTACTATTCATTCAATATTTTAATCCATAAACAGGGATGCACATAACTTTTTTATTCTGGTTCTCAGGAGAGCACTTGGAGATTGTGCATGAGCAAGTGGTGCATGGTACTCACCCCCACACGCCCCATAGGCGTCATCTTCCTCACCGTCTCTATATTTTCAACAGTGTTTTGTGCCTCCATGCAGACCATCTGATATTGTGAAACTTTAATAATTTCAAAAATGCTCTCAGTTATGTGCACCCCTGTCCATAAAATCATCTGAATATGAGGTGTTTGTTGAGGAAGGTCAAGGAGTGAGGGGGACTTAGACACAAACGGTCTGCAACTAGGTTTTTTTGAACAGCTGAGTGTGGGATGTTTTCCTTGTTTTTCTTGTTTATTTGTTCAGTTTAGTTTTACTCAAATCATGATCATTATTGTAACTCTGTGACATGTTATTCTGAGAATAATGATTATGACCTTGCTGTGTGAAGAAGCTCTAAGAAGGCACCCTCCTATCTTGTTTGGTCGGTCTTATTGTGGATGGATCCCCAAAGGCATTTGTATTTAAGCTCTGTGTTTTTAGAGACACATCAGACCAAACCTGACCAAACCAGACATGATACCAAACATGCGCTGGAGACAGAATCCATCAGTGAAAGGATATGCATTTTTATATATCCTTTTCTTTATTCCACCATTTGTGCACATTTAATAAATTCTAAATCTGACTCTTGGCTAGTCTCCTGGTTCCTGATTCTGACTTATGGAAGATTTACAACATGAATGTAGTGTACATATACAACATTTTACAGATGTAAACATGTAACACGTAACATGAAAACTTAATACAAATGTTTCATTATTTGTCATTCGGCATTAAAGCAGGTTTAAAATAAAAATTGAGAGAGCATGAGAATGAGATGGAGAGATGTGCTGTACCTTGTGCAGGGCTGGCAGTTTTCTGAGGCAGTGTGAAGTGATGCTGACTGTATTTGGCTTCTGGCTTTTCTTGTTGAATGCATGCAGTCTACCGAGCTGTTACTGACTATGCTGGAATGTGAAGGAATCTCACTGTGGCTTGAATCCGAGTTGTCCAATTTGCCTGCAGCCATCAAAGTGTAGCACAGCACAAACAAACACTGATCAATGATCACACATTTCCGCTGGAATAAGACCAAGTGAAATGTATATTTGGAAACATCCTTTTTTACTTCTCAAACCACAGAACATTGCTCCAATTTTTTTTAATGCAAGCACAAAAACATGGATGCGCCTGGACTGAGCCCCTAACGTGGGCTGGCAGGGTACTATTTTGGATCTGCTTCTGAATCTAAAGGTTCTTGTGCCCCACCTATGACATCGCTGTTGTGGACACCGTTGTTGCCTACTGCCATGCTTTTGTTCCCCACTTTGACCTTGGCTTCACTGGCAATAGATGACAGCGAGCCTGGCAGGTTCAGTTGACTACAGTCCTGCAATTCAGACTGAATTGCAGGACTGTAGTCCTGTTGTTATTGTTTTGAATTGCAGGACTGTAGTCCTGTTGTCCTATTGTTAAAAAAGCACACGACCTAGCCCGTGCTTTCATTTTTTCCCCATTCTTTTTCACTATTTTAGCTAAAAAGACAATAAACTAATGCAAAATGCTGCAGCCAAAGAACTGACATGAACTCAGGGAACTGATATCAGAGAACTGACATGAAATCAGAAGAATCAGCATTTTTCATGTTTTTAGTCTAATTTAGTGCACACACTGTACTCCTCACTGTACTCCACCAAAGGTGATGAAGAAAGCATCTGTCTTAGTAGAGGAGTACAGTGGAAAGAGGAATGAGGGCCTCTCCTCCTTTCACTCTAGTCCAACCATGTCCCCACAAGGTTCCCTTGGTAAAGGTGAATTCGTACCCACACATTTAGTGTGTGCACTAAATTAGACTAAATACATGAAAAATGCTGATTCTTCTGATTCTTCTGATTTCAGCTGTAGTCTGCAGAACACAAGTGTGAAATTCTACCCTGAATTTTCTCACTCATCTGACTGACATGCCAAAAGGAATTAAAAAGCTTAGAACTATTTTTATTCTGATCAACTCTAGTGCTTTTCTATTAGTGTGAATTATATGTCTAGTGTGGGTGTATATAGAATCTGTTTTATTTTTATGTAGTTATGTAAATTTGTTATTGGGACTGTTTACCATCTTCTACATTTTGTCCACACAATTTGTACGTTGTACACTCTGTTTATTCATATTAAGAGTTTGGGCCAGGAAACTGAACCTGTGAACAACTTTGAGGTTTCAACAAAACAAACATACTGCCAAAATAACTCAAAACTGATTTCTAAAAAAAGAAGGTGAAGGTGCTTGCATGGCCTAGCCAATCTCCTAACTTCAGTTAGGAAGTCATTAGATTTTATGCAGTGTTTGGCCTATTCCTCATGGCAAATCGTCTTTTCTGAAGGTTACAAGGGTTCCACTGATGAACTCGCAATTTCAAAATCCTCCATAAATATATGGAGGATTTTGAAATTGCGAGTTCATCAGTGGAACCCTTGTAACCTTCAGAAAATACGAATACTGTATGTTTGATGAACAGATGAAAAAAAAGCTTCTAGATCCAGGATTGAGAAAATGTCAGATATCAGATATTTCTTATTTCTTATTTCAGATAGATCTTATCTCTGTAAAGCTGCTTTGTCAATGTCCGTTGTTAAAAGCGCTATACAAATAAAATTGAATTGAACTGAATGTCCCATATGTGTCTAGAAATTTAATGGTATAAAGTTTAATGGTATGAAATGACATAGATGGGTGGTAGTTTTGACAGAACTGTGATCTAAAGATGAGGATATCACACAGATAATATCTCCTCCTAATATCAAATAATGTGTGTTCAGATTTGGTAGTCTAGAGAAGACATTTGTAAAAAAAAGTTTGGTGCATACACATTATCCAGGACTACTGATATCTCAAAGTTTACCTACTACTATGATGTAGCAAACCCCAGACTATGCTTCGACCTTCAAAGCCTCAAATGGGGTATTTTTATCAATAAGAATTACTGTACTTCTAGATTTAGAATTAAAATTAGAGTGATAACCTACCCACTCGTTTTTCAATCTAAAATAGTCTATTTTACATAAATGGGTTTCCTTAAGGAAGGCCATCCCCACTTTAAGTTGTTTCAAATGCATGTTTGACATGTTTGACAGGGTGATTGAAGGACTTGACATTCCAAGTAACAAAATTTATATTACAGCCTGTTGACCATATTAATATTAATAATTTTTATTAAATGATAAATTAAACAATCGTCTGGAAACTCAGCAAGTATGACATTAGCCCCTCCTCTAATTTACCACAAAACAGACAAAAGGAAAAAGTGCAAATTAGAATCTGGTGCAGTAAGTGCAGTAAGTGCAGTGGCCTAACGGATAGAGAGTTGGCAGGGATTGTAGGTGGGGGGAGTGAGTTGTGTGACTTGTGGCCAAGTATGGTGACCCATACTCGGAATTTGTGCTCTGCATTTAACCCATCCAAGTGCGCGCACACACACACACAAGCTATGGCCACCACTGGATCACAAAACTCCTTCGTGCTGCCTTCTCGTAGTGATTCGAAGCTTTGCTGGGTGAAAAACACCTTTGCGTTAAACTTTTCCGCCCACAGAGCAACTTCTTAACATCATTAAAGGCAGATCTTTTATCAACTTTGAGACTGAAGCTGGAGATCTCAAACCTGGTCCCTCTATCACGTTCAGTTTCCGGATCAATACATTTCTCCTATAGACCAGCAACAGATGTTTCAAGTTTACTCTGAGATGCTTGTAATGAGGTCACATCAGTCGAACATGCCGAAAAACAAGACACACTAAAAAAATAATATTTTAATGCCTATTTCGAATCATAGAGCACAGAAAATATAATTGTCTTGTTGAAATTTAACTGAGCTCACCACAAATATGACCTACTCCATGCCTGCTCACATGACCATCTCCAAACTCTTCTCTTCCCTTCACTTCTTCTTTTCATTCTGGTACAAGTAAATCTTGCATCAGAACTGGTCAGTGCTTTCACAGTTAGAGATGTTTTTAGTAAAGTCTGATCTGCCCTTCTGCTCTTGTTACCAGTGGTTGGCATCTTGAGGTAACCCTCAAGATGTAAAAAGTAAAAAGTATTTACTTTTATAAAGGCATGCTTGATTGTAGATTTTGACAATGTTACGCCTACCTTCTTCAGAGTGTTCTTGACTTGGCTAGATGTTGTGAAGGGGTTTTTACTTCAGCAAGGAAAGAATTCTGCGATCATCCACTTTAGTTGTCTTCCATGGCCTTCCAGGCCTTTTGGTGCTGCTGAGCCAGTGCATTCCTTCTTTTTAGAATGTACCAAATCATTGATTTGGCCACTCCTAAAGTTTCTGCTATCTTTCTGATATGTCTGTTTTGTTTTTTCAGCCTAATGATGGCCTCCTTCACTTGCATCGACACCTATTTGGTATTGAGAGCTACCAAATGCAAATTCAAAGCTTGGAATCAATGCCAGACCTTTTATCTCCTTAATTTGTCATGAAATAACAAGGAAACAGGCCACATCTGGCCATGGAACTGCTTATCAGTCAGTTGTCCAATTACTTTTGAACCTGTGAAAATGGAGGGACTATGTAAAAAATGACTATGTATATCAAATATACATTGGAGAAACCAAGAGAAGACTGGCCGATCTTTTTGTCAAGCAAATTTGTATCATCAGAATGAAGGATTTCTCCTTTCCAGGGCCAAGACACATCAACAGCAATCGAGATAACATTAATGACATCTCTGTGTGCATCGCCAGTTGTTTTTATGGGAGCAATGAGGTGAGGAAACCTAAGGAGAAGGAGCTGATCTACATTCCCTAAACTGTCCTAAATGTTCTATATCACTGGAACTTGTAAACAAGATGTTCAAAACAAACAGTTTTTGGTTTTAAAACAAAAAATATTATGAAAATAAATATTACGTTTTTGATCATTCATTCATTTTGGGGCTAAAATGTATGAATGACCTTGAATCACATGGATGTTTACAAGCAATTGCTGGGAAGCTAGTAGCAAGAAGAGTAGATTAAAATTGCCATTAATGCCTGCTAATATGGATAACTACACTAAACTTTTTAAAAATAGCGAAGGACAGTGAAGGAGGACAATATGATGGCTGAAAGATATCAGCATAATTTTCCAAGTGCTGTGAATTAAAAATTTTTATTCACTCATAAAATTCTTTCTGCATTTTATCATAAAATTTATTAAATCAGAACGAGGTTCGAGACTACACATCTTAACCAGAGAATAGCCTGTAGAATGGCCTTGTTGTATTTCCAGGTCGATTCTGTTCATGCTGAAATGTACTCCAGTGGGCATTTTTTAATATATAGATTTATGAGTATTTGATTTCTACACTACGTTGAAACAAGAAGAAACAATTATAAATGAGTCAATATGTTCTTAAATTATTTTATTAAAAAAATGAATTCAAAGGAAAACAAAATAAGAAAAGAAAAAAAATCATTTTGAAATGAAAAAAAGGAACAAACTCAATGTACACTGGCCAATTTTCATTATGTGTTAAATTTAGTTTTTAAACCTTGTCCTAGACTGTGCATGAAAGTTTCATCAAATCTAATGTGTATGATCTGATGCAGAGTTGCCAACATTGCTAACGAGAAAATGTAGCATTTAGAGAGTCTGAAAAAAATATACTATTTAGAATTTAGCCCACCTATTCAGCCCAACAAAGTCCCTAGCATGTGTCAGTGGACAGGACGGATCCATGCAATCTGCAGAAAAGTTTGAAATTATAAGCAACTGGCTAAGTGTACAAGCTATACAACTGTTACACAAGTAACAAAAGTGCATGTCTGGTCTGCAGTCTGGTCCATCTGCAAATTAAATTGCATATAATAATACACTTTCTAGAACTGTAGTGAAAGATATTTACTGATTAATTTGATGATATTTGTAGATTTGAGCATCAGCATAGAATAAAAACTGGCCATGAATAAAAACTGTTACACTTTTATTACTGATAAACTATGCACATGCTCATTTACTGTGTTCATTCATTCATTCTTTTAAAGTATTTTTTCCTGTTCAGGTTCACTGTGATTTAAATTACTCATATATTTATATTTGGGGAAGCAGAACCAGGTTTGTTAGAGGTCAGACTTTCTGTGGGAGCAGGTGGGATTGGTCAGAATTCCTTAGGGAGTGGGAGGGAGTGAGATAGCAGTCCTCTAGTTGGCACCTCTGCAGATGTTATACTTTCTAGAGTTTTTTTTTAAAATAAATACTTATGGCTGCCATCAGTCAATCAGAAGATTTGACAAACTGTGTTGGCCTGAAACTTGAATGCCCATTAAGGGACTACAATCCTATGCAATTTTGGTGGCACACTACTAGAGTTTTCCAAACTAAAAATGAAATTGCTAATATGTAGATGAAAATAGTGTCTAATTCTCATAGAGTATCATCATAAACTGCTATTAAGTTCATACGTGTTCATAACAGATAATTACAATACTAATTACAAGCTTGAAGTAATTGGGGTTTATCAGAGCAACCTACAGACTGGGATTCATCAATCCTACAAATCACAGATTCTCCCTCTACCTCAATGACATCATAAAATCAATAGAGGGAGATATGCTAATTCATGTTTTATTGTTATTATTTTTTTTTAGATTGCTCCTCATTGCTAGTGATTATAAAATGAGATTTATTCAACAGCTTAGCAAATATTTGAAATGAAACAGCCAGCTGAGTGTGTTTTTTGACTCACTGTGTGCAGTCATTAGGTCTTTGGCAATGCTCTTCTTCCGCAGGGGATTGAGGCTGACGTGGGGAACCTGTAGAACCTGGGAGACGCGGTTGTGTGACTTGCCAGAGGTCAAGGGTGAGCGCGTGAACACGGGAGACAAGTCAGACTTGGTGGGCCTCCTTTCACTCAGATTTTTAGACACTGCAGGTACAGAACACAAACAGTTCACCTCCTTAAAGCCCTGATTTATTAAGATCTAAATAAAAAGCCCCTACTGACTTTATGCATTGTTATCTGATAAACTGGATTTTTAGTTGTGGGCATGTGCAGGTGATTTACACTAGGTAAATTACATGGCATGCAATATTAATTGTTCTCAATAGCTGAGGTGAGCTCAGATCTCCTGGAAGAGTAAGGTGATATGCATGTAGCTCTACGCAAAACTCTTAGGCACAAATTAAAAAAGAAATGATGTAAAGCAAAGATGCCTTCAAAAGTAAAGCAGTTAAATGTTTACTACATAGAAAATGTATAAACAGCAGCAAACAGTAGTAACATAAGTCATTCTTTGGCATGCCAACACACTGTCTTGAAAAATGCATCAATAGTCTACATTTTGTACAGTTTTATAAGGAAATTGTCTGGTAAGTTTTTCTAAGCATCTTAGAGTATCTTCCACAGTTCTTCTGGAGACTTTGACTGTCATTTGCTTCTGTATCTGCAGGTAATCCCTGACAGCCAGCATTTTGACATATAAACATTTTTCTGTAACAATTTAAAAATAACAAACAAACAAACAAACAAACAAATAAATAAATAAATGAAAGTCAGAAACATAATGTTTGGAAATCTAAAATGTTTTTTTACTGCCCTAATTGCAGTAAAATAACTGCAGAGGTCATAATACAACCATCTAAAACAAAATTAGTAGTACATACAGGGTGCCTAAGAGTTTTGCACAGTACTACATGTACTGTGAGTCAAGTATAAAACAGATTACAGACAGTGAGATGCAACAAGAAAACTGTTTAAAATATTATTCGAAAGCAAAAGATGAACATGCTGCAAATAACTAATTGTCTGGAATTTTATGGGTAAAATTATGAGTACCACTGAAAGTGAGCTGTAAGTAGAGCAGAAGAATGCCTGGTCAGCTTATTTTTCAAACCGAGGGCATGTTTTCTTCACAGAAGAGCAAAATGAATTAAGAAAAACAATGGCATTATTTTATCAATGACATCCCAAAATAGCAATTTCAAAGCATGATGAAATTAAACTACACCCCACTCATACATCACGCTTTCATGACCATGCTTTAGTATCTCATCCCTACTTTGAGTTGTGTGCACAAATAGCTGTCAGTGCACAATAAAGAATTTCCAAATTAATATTATTTGCTGTAGCTGTAAAAGCTGCCAAATAGTTAAGGTGGTGGTCATACAATTAAATTAAATGTACATAGTAGCTGCATTTGGGAGACATTTTCAGTCTGACACTGAACCATGTTGTTCAACTCCAGCTTCAGAAGGGTCCATAAATTACTCTGATATAGCCTCTACCAGCCTGCATGCACCGTTCGCAGGCTCCAAACAAACTATTTCAGCCACACACAGACAGGCCCAGATTGGCCTGAAGCTCATGGCACTGAATCAACTTATTTTATTAAGAGTGACAGCTGAGCTTTTAGACCAACTGCTATATTGTGCCCAGGCTCTGCACCTGTTAGGCTGAACAGAATTACATCATTGGCCTCCCCCCAACCTATTCAGGGCTCAGGGCCTCATCACTTTTAGACGCCAACAAGTTTTCCTTGCTGTTAGAAAAAAAAGTTTGTTCTTTCTTGGACAAAGGTGCAATCAAAAGATTAGCCCACATGGTTCAGAAAAAGGGGTTCTACTCTGTGCACTTCTTAGTTCAGAAGATGGATGGTGTTTTCCATCTAATTCTAGATTTGAGAGAGCTGAGTTGGTTCCTAAAAGCCCCCCAGTTCTGTAGGATTCATGGCATGCAGCCACAAAACTGATTCACATCAGTGGATATGCATGATATATTCATGTTCCCATCACCCCAGAGCACAGCTTCAATATGAGGTTTGCGTTCCAAAAACAGGCATTCCAATTCAAAGTCCTACCCTTCAGCCTCTCTCTAGCACAAGAGATTCATGTAGGCAGCCCTGTCAGGAGGCATATGCAGGACCAAAAGGACACTGCCATATTTTCATGATTGACTCCTTGTGATAAACATCACTTTGGTGTTCTGAACACCCCTAATATGACATGCCACTCTATAAGGAGCATCTGCTCTTCACTGGCATTACATAGAGTAATGCCACTCCAATCGTTTTTCTGATGTTCAGCTACAATTTACATTTACATTTACGGCATTTGGCAGATGCCCTTATCCAGAGCGACTTACAATTATCTCATTTATACAACTGAGCAGTTGAGGGTTAAGGGCCTTGCTCAAGGGCCCAGCAGTGGCAGTCCAACGTCTTAACCACTGAGCTACCACTTCACAATTTCATACATAACTGTTGTTTTACACTTGTGCTTCGTCTTGTAAGCAATATTTGCAAGAGAGATGGCCATAAAGAACCCACTAGACGGTAATTCTAAATAATTTTATTTGCTGCCAGGTTGAATAATAACCCAATAATGCAAAAGCACATGTTAATTTTCAGGTCATCAAACATGAAAGCTACTGATAACCAGTATTATGCAAATCAAATACCACAAAAGGATGCTCAGTAGATTCAACTAGTTTAGGATTTCTGGTAGATGCATGCATTTAGGTCACTAACATTTTTAAACTAGAAAAATAAGAGAGTGCTTAATCTCACAGGTACTGTAGGCTGGCTCGCACTGCAGAGACATAATCTGGAACTTCTCCTCATCTGTCTCCACCTGCAGTTGCGCCAGGTACTGCCTGACCTTACGGGCCATCTGTGCATCTTCATACAGCTTCTTGGCATTTAGCAATGAGCTGCGCCGCACACGCTTCTTATGTCCAGCCTGCACATCCAGCAGGTTGGAATTAGTGCTACCCTGGCTCAAGGACCTGAAGGAGGGCCAGAGAGAGAGCTTGAGAAGTCATCAATGTCCTTCAAATATCATTATAGTAACACTGAGACAAAAAGACAGAATAGAAATAAACTGCTAAGACACATGATGATTGGTGCCACTTTGTTTTAGAAAATGTTGCTTTATTTAAATGTTTCTTTTATGAGGACTGTTTTATAAGGATCCTTTAAATAGACAAAATTAATTTGTTAATGTCACACTATTAGTTAATGTTTCCATCAGGATGAATGGAATGCAAGGCATATTAAATGCAGAAGTTGTCTGTTATGCATTCATGACTCAAGCGCCTCCACAGTAATAACAGAGTTCATGGCATTCTGTGCATTCACCAATATTTCTTTTTTTTTTTTTTTGCTAACCAGCACATAATATTCTAATGCAGCTAGGGAACGCTGACTTAAAATAAAATAATAATAAAAAAAGAAAAAGATTTTAAACTGATTATAAAAAACTTTGTAACTTGGTAAGTTTTAAACAATTAACTAAAATGTTCCACAGAGGAGAGCTTGAGGCTTGGGTATATAAGTTACAAAGAAAGAAATGGGGACTGAAGACATGATAATAATGACCCATACCAAGCGTGCATTAAGAGGGACAGAGCGACTTACCCTAAACTCTTCCACCTCTTCTTCCTGCAAGAAAGCACCATGAAAAAGAACCAAAGGAGGGCACCAAGGAAAAGAAAGAATCAGGAAGAGGACACGCACCCACATTCATGCACACACACACGTACACAGACGTACACACAGAACCATGTACGTGTGACCATAGATGGACATACTTATCAAGTTTTGTTAATTTCAAGGTTCAATGCTAGCTGTGTGAAATGTCTGCTGAAACGTGACTGGTTGAATGCATTTTGTGATGTAAAAAAAATGAAATCAAAATATATCATGTCAGAACTTTTTCCAATCTCAAAGTGTGCATACCCTTTTATAACTGGGAAAATTTGACGGATCTAGAATGTTTTTGTAAGAAAGAGTGGAAAACTATTACTAAGTCAAGATGTGCCATGCTGATAGACTCTTACCCAAGAAGACTGAGTGGTGTAATAAAATCAAAAGGTGCTTCAACAAAATATTACTTTAGGGCTGTGCACGCTTATGCAACTAGGTTATTGTAACTTTTTTATTTTTTATTTTTCCCCCTAATTCCCTAATTCTGATTTTTTTTCCCTTTATTTGTATACTCTGCAAATTCACATTAAAAGTGGGAAAAGATCTGACATGATTGATCTTAGTTTCATTCTTTTACTTCACACAAACCTGCCATTTTAAAGTGTGTGTGTAGACTTTTTATATCCACTGCAGGTGAGCAAAAGTATTGATACAGATAGTTATTGAAACAGATATTGAAACAGAAAGTCTTAAAGTAAATTAAAGTTAATAACACTTAATATTTGGTTGCATATCTCTTGCTTGCAACAACTGCATCAACCCCGCGACCCTCTGACATCACCAGACTGTTGCATTCTTTTTTTTTCTTTTCCAGGCTTTTACTGCAGCTTCTTTCAGTTGTTGTTTGTTTTGAGGGGTTCTCCCTTTAGTCTCCTCTTCAGGAGGTGAAATGCATGCTCAATACGGTCTGGTGATGAATTCCTTTGTTGTGCTAGCAATGTGTTTTGGATCATTGTCTTGCTGCATGATGAAGTTCCTTCCAATTAGATTGGATGAATTTCTCTGTATATTGTCAGACCATGTTTCTGTAGACTTCTGAATTCATTCTACTGCTACCATTATGAGCAGTAGAATGCTACTGCTATACCATCAATAAAGATTAGTGAGCCCATTCCAGAAGCAGCCATGCAAGAGTAGACATTCAGAGCTATTTTTTAACTATAATTATTTATAACTATAACTTCAATTATTTAAACAATCTAACAGGGCACACCTAGGCAACATGTAACATCTCTTAGTCACATGTTCCAGTATTTCACATCACTTGAAAAATGTGTGGGATCAAACATAGGGTGCCAGTTTCTGAGTTGTTTTACACATTTAGATGTAAATATCAGGAAATGAAAGCTCTGAAATTCTGCTCTATTGTCTCATATTCATTTTTTCATCTCAAACCTAAATGTCTTCAGTGTATATCAAAAACAAAAGAACTGGCCTTGCTGTTCCACAACTTTCGCAGGGGACTGTAGATGCATCCTACCAAATTTCAGCTTAACTGACCTTGCAGTTCTTGAGAAACAGTAATCTGACATTAGCTCCACCCCTATGTATGACCATGTCCCCAAACTTTGCATCTGACCTCAGAATCTTGTCCTGTATATGTCTTTCAGGTTTTGTGTGAAGCCATGCAAGCAGTCATTAGTTACAGCTGTTTGAGTAAATTAAGCTCAGCCTCCTTAAACTTGATTTATGTATGGTGGCCATATTGTTTATGAATCTCAACATGTTTTTGATCATTATTGAGGTTCACACTCTCCTGAGTAATTTGACCCCAAGCTGAAAATTGGTAAAAAATCCTATGACTAGCTTGCAAAAGTAGATTTCGCATAATCTGCAAACTATGGCAAATTTAAATGGGGGAAACTAAATTGCAAAAGCATCAACTTCAAAAAGAATTCTAATTGTACACCTTAGTTTCCAAGAGATATACTTGTTTTTGTGTGCACAAACGTGAATAGCAAGAGGAAGTACTACCTATTGACCAAGTTTCATGTCTCTAGGACTTCCAGTTTGGTCTGCATGATTCATTTTAGGGCAGAAAAATAATAATAAGGTGAAGAAGAAAGAAAAATCCTAAAAGTCACAATAAGGTTCCAGCATCTTTGTTGCTTGGATGCTAATAATAATAATAAGAAAAATATTGACAATAACAGGTTCCAGGACAGTGGGTAGCTATTATCAGGAGTTACACTGGAGTGTTAAACTGGAGTGTCCCTTGAATTTATTACTGAACAGTGAAATATTCAACAGAAATTTCATTAATGAAAGAAATTTTGTGTTCCATATACATACAAGAATGGCTATCCAGAGGCAACATAAACATCATTCGGACTGTGAGCAATATGAGCACTCCAGACACAAACCTCTGATGAAACATGATTGCTGGGTCCATGCTGGTAGTGGTCATTCTCACAACATGACGAATCTCCTTGGCAATCATTCGTAGTTTCTCAAAGTTCACAAGGCCATCCACATTTGTGTCATTACCTGAGCAATTGTGAAAAGGGAGAATTGGAATTGTAACTAATGAGAGGCTGGTAAAGTGAAATGAAAGGAAATTAAAACTCAGTGTTATATATATTTTTACTAATGCAAGTAAAGTAAATTCTCTTCTTTTACATCTTCAGCACTTACACAGTGATAGCAGTGATGCTTGCATGCACTATATACTGTATTATATATGACTAATTGAGAACATCTTTGTTAAGTTTTATTCTTTATCCTAAATCAATATTAAGATAAAGCAATTTCTTGTGTCTCATGTGTTCTAACAGGTTTTCTAAGACATCTAACACATTTTTCTAAGCTACCCTTAGAAACTTATTAACCCTAATGAGAAATACACTATATAACCAAAAATAGGTGGACTCCTGGCCACAGCGTCTATGAGCTTGTTGGATATCCTATTCCAAAATGGGCATTAAAACGGAGTTGGAAGCATACAATTGTCTAAAATATCTTTGTATTCTGTAGCATTAAACCTTCACTAGTCCTAAGGGGCCTAGACCAAAGTCTGTAAAACAGCTCCAGACCATTATCCATCCTCCACCAAACTTTACTGTTGGCATTATGCATTCTGGTTACGTAGTGTTCTCCTGGCATCTGCCAAACCCAGAATCATCAGACAGTGAAGCATGATTCATCACTCCAGAGAATCCATCCTTGTTTCTCCAGAGTCCATTGGCAGCATACACCACTCCAGCCAATGCTTAGCACTGTGCATAGTGATCTTAGGTTTGTGTGCAGCTGCTCGGCCATGGAAACCCATTTCATGAAGCTGCCGACGTACAGTTCTTGTGCTAGTGTTGCTTCCAGAGGCAGTTTGGAACTCTGTTGTGAGTGATGCAACAGAGGATAGGTGATTTCTACATGCTATGTGCTTCAGCACTCGGCAGCCCTGCTCTGTGAGTTTGTGTGCTCTACAGCATCGTGGCTGAGCAACTGCTGCTCCTAGACACTTCCATTTCACAATGATAGTACAGATGACTGGGGCAGATCTAACAGGGCAGAAATTTCATGAGCTGCCTTGTTTAAAGTGCAATGTTTAAAGCCACTGAACTCTTCAGTACCACCCATTCTACTGCCAATTTGTGTCTGTGGAGATTGTATTTGATTGTTGATTTTATGCACCTGATAGAAATAGGTATGACTGAAACACCTGAACTCAATAATTAGGAGAGGTGTCCACATACTTTTGGTCATATAGTGTACCATTCACAAGCTTTAATCAGATCTTATCAATGACACAAAAGCCACCAGCTGCTATGTGCATAATAAACACCTATCCTGATAATACTATACATACTTTCACCCATGCCGTGTGACTCCACCTAATATTCCAGGGGTCTTCAATCTTATCCGCAAAAGAGTCTAAAAATCAGAGTCTAAATCTGCCAGCCAAGTGCATTGTGTCAGCATCACTGAGCATTTAGTGCAGGAGACATCTAGCCCAGAGACTGCTTCTCTGAGGTGGTCAATACTGGCAGAGAAAATAAACTCAGCTCCAACCCAAGTATGTCGTTAGCAATCTGGCAAACAAAATTGTCAAGCTATGAGACGTGTCTCGACACATTAGTAGCAGCACACTTAGCCACATGCCCTCTAGGTAATAGACTGCTGGGATCGCAGGACTGAACCAAAGTACCAGGAGAGGACAACTTGGTGCAGATGCAAGGAAATGAAATGAAGTCCAACTTCAGCCCCTGAATGCATGTCAAGCTAACTTCACAGACTCAGTGGCGTAGAGCATGGTGTGGTGGGGGAGAACCACTCTACCACGCTAACATCCTGTATTCACAGGTCAGCAGTTCATCAGATAGTGGGTGGTGTAAAGAAGATCTCAGAACTGAGATGTAAGTGCCACACTGAGCAGCAAAATAGTTGTAGCTAAATTCACAGACAGAGCAGGAGTGATATTAAGGCTAACATGCTAATGAGGGAATCCAGCTGCAGCCTGAAGAAATAGAGGAGATGATGGTAACCTACTGCCAGGCTTTGGTTACCTGTAGTGTCGACATTGATCACAAACTGCAAATAGCCACAAAATGCATAAAAGGTCTGACACTGTGAGGTGACTATGAGGTGACAAAAAAAAACATAGACAGATGGCCATTTACTGCAGTATTTCATACAAAATACTACATCATACAGTCATGACTTTGTGGAAGGTCGCCGCATGTGGCGCACATGCACAAAAAAAAATCAAGATGAGCAAGTCTGGAATAGAACCTGCAGCCACATTGGCCCTTTTTGAATAAGAATGAAGACCCACGTAATATCCACTTGGCCAGCTCTTAAACAATGCTAGCATGCAAAAGAAGAATGTAAGATAGTAGCAGAAAACAGGCCGACTGCTAAAGAGTGGGTGACAGGGAAATAACTTTCTTTGTGTTAAAAAAAAACAAAAAACAGGGCTCGCTTTGTACACTTCCACTTCTGAGGGAGTGCTTATGTAGCCAACAATGAATACCTGCTATTGATGGTCTATTGTGTCTCATGTTAAACATTTTGTTTGTTTTTAATTATTAAATTTCTTGATCAAAGCATGTGTACTGAAGCATTATGCATTTACACACCTTCATGTAGGAATGTGAGATCTTTCTTAACCACAGGAAAGAGAGGGATAATTGGCAGCTGCATACTTTGGCTGCTAAGGATGTTGCGGTATTTGGCCATGTTGTGTGAGGGGTCAAAAATATCCTGCAGATCTCGAAAGAGCTTTTCATATTTGCTGGGAAGCTTCTCCCATGTGCCTCGTAGCCGGGCCACAGGGGCAAGGTTCAGCCCACTAAAGACAAGTATAAATCCATACATCCACGTACATTAACATGCAAACACACACACACACACACACACACACAAAATACCTTGTTTAAATTTCAGAATCTTCAGCAGAATGATGACCCAGTTACCAATAAAGCAAAACAATTCCCCCAAATTTTAAGCATGCTTGATATTTGGGTCATCCTTCTGATTAATACATTAAATATTATTGTTATCTAAATCAGTGATACCAATATTATGCCAAATGACTAATAAACCATGTACTGTAGGGATGTAACCAAATACATTACTTGGAATAAAAAGATAATACACCCTAAACAAATACAGGTAGAAGCAATAGGTGGAATATTCTTTTTTTTGTTTGTTTTTCATCATTCTCCATTGTTAATAAAATAAAATCTTCTTGGAAAATCATATGGGCATTATAATAAACTGTGCCCCAGTTTACAGTAGATTCTAATAGTGTGTCCAGTGAATTTTTCTGATCTTTCTGGAATGTAACAAACACAAAAATGAAGTAAGTCAGATAAAATATTATTAGATGCCCATTGTTGTCAACTGTAGCCTAAATAATTTGGGGAAGACATCATGAATGAAGCTGAAGCTATCTCAGACCATTATCACATCTCATTTAAAATGTATCTTAATCATAATATATGCAACTTCCCAACCTACTGTGTCAAACATACATTTACGTCTTTTTACAGAGTTTTATCAGTAATCTCCCAGATTTACCAACCATGACTGGATCACCGTCTGATCTCGAAGAACTTGACCAGGCAACTGAATGCTTAGAATCAACATTCTGCTACATAAAACAAATACATTTTCTACATAAAAGAAAAATAATTAGAGAGAAAAAGCTAGAGCCCTGGTATAATGATCACACACGCACCTTAAAACAGACCTACTCGAAAATGAGAACGTAAATTGTGTCAAACTAAATTGGTAGTATTTCAAATAGCGTAGAAGGAGAGCCTTTAGTGCTGCTAGATCAATGTATCTCTCCACCTTAATTGAAGATAACAAAAGTAATCCAGGATTCTTATTTAATACTGTAGCAAAATTGACTAGGAATAAGACCACAATAGAAACATGTACGCAATCATTATATAGCAGTGATGACTTCGTGAATTTTTTCAGTGGTAAAATTGAAAATATCAGGCACAAAATCCAGACTATTATTTTAAAACCAGACAGTTTTATAACTACCCCTGTAGTTGATAATGATATAACAATATTAGATCAACAACTAGAATGTTTTACTCCCCTTAGAGAGACTGAACTAATTTCATTAATTTCATCGTTTACTAGAGCCCTTACCTACATGTTTCTTCAAACAGATCATTCCAGAAACAATTAAACCTCTTCTAAAGATGATCAATTCTTCCCTTAGCACTGGCTATGTACCTAAATCTAGCTGTTATCAAACCCCTGATTAAAAAACCTAACCTCGACCCCTGTCAGCTGTCTAACTATAGGCCAATATCAAACCTTCCCCTTTATCTCCAAGATCCTAGAAAAGGTTGTAGCACAGCAGCTATGCTCATACCTACATAGGAATAACATTCATGAAATGTATCAGTCAGGATTTAGGCCTCATCATAGCACAGAGACAGCACTGGTTAAAGTGGTAAACGACTTACTTCTGGCCTCTGATCAGGTAAATGACTTACTTCTGGCCTCTGATCAGGGTTGTGTCTCTTTGCTTGTGTTGCTTGAACGTAATGCAGCTTTTGATACCATTGATCATGCTATTCTCCTTGATAGACTAGAAAATGTTGTAGGCGTTAAGGGAACGACCCTCTCCTGGCTCAGGTCTTATTTGACTGATCGTTATCAGTTTGTAGATGTAAATGGTGACTTCTCTATGCATACTAAAGTAAAGTTTGGTGTTCCACAAGGCTCTGTTTTAGGCCCACTGCTCTAATCTTTATATATGGTACCTCTGGGAAAAAATATTCGTAAGCATGGTATTAGCTTACACTGTTATGCTGATGACACACAACTGTATGTTTCAGCAAAGCCAAATAACAGACACCAGCTTAAAAAAAAAGATGTGTAAAGGACATTAGAAACTGGATGCTTATTAACTTGCTCTTACTAAATTCTGATAAGACAGAAGTACTTGTACTAGGACCGCATGCAGCTAGAAGTAAGCTTTTTGATTACATAATAACTCTGGATGGCCTTCCTGTTTCATCGTGTGCAGCAGTAAAAGACCTTGGTGTGATTATTGATTCCAGTCTTTCATTTGAAGTTCATGTAGATAATATTACTAGGATAGCTTTCTTTCATCTCAGAAATATTGCTGAGATAAGAAATATATTGTCACTACATGATGCAGAAAAATTAGTTCATGCTTTTGTTACCTCTATATTGGATTATTGTAATGCCTTACTGTCTAGATGTTCCAGTAGATGCATAAACAAGCTCCAGTTAGTCCAGAATGCAGCAGCGAGAGTCCTTACTAGAAACAGAAGATATGACCACATCACCCCTATCTTATCCACACTGCATTGGCTCCCAATCAAATCTTTTCTGGGCCCAGATACAGTCTCAGTGTTTAAGTCTAGGCTGAAAACATATTTGTTTAGTCAAGCCTTTTGTGATTTGTGATTAGCTTTTTAGGTAAAGGAGCAGGTCTGGAGGGTTCACAGGCATAGATTGTTGTGGTGAAATGGAATGTTTGGATGCTGTCGCCCCCCAATCTCACGTGTTCACTCAGGTTTGTTGACGGTGGGGCGGCTGGCCGCTTTATGTCCCAGGGCGCCCTCATGTCTGTCATGTCTGTCCCAGGGCGCCCTCATGTCTTCTGGCCTCCCTTTTAATTAAGCTGTCATAGCTAGTCTTGCCGGAGTCCCTGCTTGCACTCAATCACTTGCAACATCATACCTAACAATCTCTCCCTCTCTCTGTCGAGCTACACATACTATTCCTGAGATACCAGTGATCCTGACCCCTTCTGCACTCTGGACCTGCCTGATCCATCCTACTGCCCTACTTCTGGATGGATTTCTCATCGGTTGGGATCGCTCACTGCTGCTGGGGGTGGCCACACATGGACGGCCAGAAGATCAGCGGGATTTCTGGGGATGGTGCCACTTGGGGGCCGTGGTGATGGCTTGGAGATCTCATATGGGGAGTTGTACTGTGATGGCTTGGGACTGAGATTGCTGTGGTGGCTTTGGGCCTGCGGTTGCCACGAGCAGCTTTGATAGGTTGAGCAAACTGGACTTCTTGTGATGAACTTACTGGTTACACAATTGCACTATTTGTCATATAGTACACAGTTATAGAAGGGATTTATTTATAATTGTACTGTCCGTTAGCACCCAGATGAGGATGGGTTTTCTTTTGAGTCTGGTTCCTCTCAACGTTTCTTCCTCATATCGTCTTCGAGTTTTTCCTTGCCACTGTTGCGGCTGGCTTGCTCCTTAGGGATAAATTCACATATTTGCAATTTATTTTGGTTTAACTTAATTTGAATCAATTTATTTCTGTGAAGCTGCTTTGTGACAATGTACATTGTTAAAACCGCTATACAAATAAAACTGAATTGAATTGAAATTGAATCACTCTTGCTAACTCAGTCACTTTAGATAGAAGATAGAAAGCTTGCCAGAAATTTCCACAGGGTGCCTGGTTCAATTTTTTCTGCAAATTGCTATTTGCTGTTATAATCTGTAAATAAAAAAATTTCAGCAGCCATGTTTTTTGGTGTTGTGCAGTGTTTCCGATGGTAGGGTCAAAAAACAGACAAACAAACAAACAAAAAAAACATTTCTGGTTTAAATCTGAATCCGAAAACAAATACAAATATTTTGAGCACTAAACAGATACCAATACATGCACCAATAACGTGCAGAATGTTAACTGTCTGTTGAACAGAGCTAGGTTCTGACTTACTGCACCTTACCACACGAGTCCAGCCTGCACCTAAATGCATCCTGTATATAACCACTAAATAAGATGATGTCACCACACCACTTTTATTGCAACAGTATTGCAACCTGTCAAAAGGCAACAAAAAAACCTGATGAAGGTCCTGAACGCAGTCAATAAAAAAGATGAGTCGTTATCGTTTTGAATAATATTTGGAGCAAAACTTAAATGATCTAGAATTAGTGAATGTTAAAGACAATTAAAATGCTCAAGTACTAGAAAACATACTAGAATACTAAAGTGTACACTTGTAAATGAATGGCATACAAGTGCATCCCCTTTCATCAGTGCAAGTATCAGACAAGCATAGAGTATGTTCACATCAATATGTTGCATTGTATATTTAGTCCATCAACATGAAAATATAAATGGATGTTCTGGAAAATTCCAGTAAGTCTACAAGTTACACAATGCTTCACAAATTCCTGTGGATTTTTGCAATAATAAAAATATTCTTTAATCTGCTGTTGGTATACATCAGATTAACTTATGATGTGACGCAGATATTTTCTACCCAAATTATTTTCGCTTTTAAAAAATGACATAATACCACGTAGTACCGCTTATTTATATGTATTCACTTAAATTTTTCAGTCTTTTTATGTATTGCTCATTTTTCATTTAATTAAGAGATTTATAGGAATCAAAATTCAATGGGGTACTGACCGTCCCCCCATTAGAGCAATTCTGAAAACTCGTTTGAAATTGCTCTAAATCCCAAATATTTTTATTTTGCCTTATTTGAAAATTTTTAAAAAGTGCCTTATTGACCAAAACTACAAAGCATTTGCATTTATAATCATAATAGTCATAGTTCAAAATTCACTAACAAAATTTGCCTGAAGTTGTTCAATTTATGAAATATCATCTGGTGCGACCATTTAGAAAATACCATTTTGGGACTTTTATACTGAAAAAATTTCAAAAACAGTGACATCATAGAAGGATCCTTGAAAACATCTAGAAGGTTTATAAGACTTTGACAAATTTGGGAAACATTCACTGCTCTATAGTTGCCAATATATGACTCATGTCATATGACCTCAAGAAAACAGTGAAAATAATATAGTAAATCTAAATTTTTATTACAAATTTTACAATGGACTTTCAGTGGGTTGCAGTCCTGCTGTGTTTCAGTGGTCAGTTCTGTGCCTGTTAAATTATTATGTGGTGAGACCCAAAATCATGCAGCGCCACCACTGTCTGTGATGGATATATGTCTTCCATTGGCGATTTCTCTTTTTTTATGTGCTATTCTTGATTTATATACATGCACTTTATTATTATTTAATTTGCAACAGATTTTCTGTTTTTTTTTTTCAATGTTTTTCTCAAAATTTCCTGCAATTTCAACTGATATTTGAGGATATATGTATTATTATTACAATTCACTAGAAAACATAATTATCAATCTGTTTTCAAGATACAAAGTTGCAAAGAAAAAACAGGCAGTGGGTTACCTTTGACCCTAAAGCAAGAGTTGATTATCTTGCTAGAAGAAAAGAAAGGTTTGAAGTATGTTAAAAAGAAACTTTAAACAACATATAACATTAACATTTTAGTATTTCTAATTTCTAAATGATTAGGAGATTTTTAAGCATCTTTAAAAGTGCCCATATTCTACATTTCCCCTAACATCCATTTATAATGCTATAAACATTCCTTATCACTTCAGTGACATCAGAGGGGTCTAAACTGCTATGGACTGAATAATGGTGATATGTAAATGTGAGTCACTACTATGAATGGCTGTTTAATTTGCTGACTAATTTCCATATATGGACTGTATGGATTGGGGTGAAAAAACTTTGACAGTGTTTACAAGGTACAGTACTGTGCAAAAGTCTTTTTTTTAGTATGAGCTTTGTTATAGATTTTCATTTTATGACTTCTACATTATTGATTCAGTACAAAAGCATTTTAGATTTCCAAAATCTAGTTTTTCTAAAATCATTAGTTTTCCAGTACAAAATTAAATGTTACAGAAAAATGTTTGTATGTCAGTAAAGAAAGTAGCATATTACATAAGAGTCCACTTTTCAGACAAAAAAAATAAATAAACAAAAAAAAATAATGAAGGCTGCTGGGTTTTGCTGCAAAAATAAGAAGCAAGTGTGGCCTCTCAAAGTCTCCAGAAGAACTGTGGCTGGTTCTGCAAGATGCTAAGTAAAACTTACAGCTAATTTCCTTATAAAACTGCACAAATTGTACCTGAGACTACTATTTTTTTTTTTAAGAAGCGAAGGATCATCACACCAAATACTGACTTTTTTTCATTTATTACTGTTTACTGCCCTTTATAGTATTTTTTGTAATGTAGAAACATTTAATTTCATTATTTTTGAAGGCATCTTTGCGCTACAGCATTTCTTTGCATATGCTTAAGACTTTTGCACAGTACTGTACATCAATTTCTTATTTCAAAAAGCAAAATGAATTTGGTTTTCTATGACATGCATGTTAACCTTTAATCTTCTATTCTTATTTATCATATATCACGCATTTAAAATAGTTTTAGATATTATTGAAGAAGACCTGGGAAAGATTACATATGTAATCTTCAAATGACCTGCCAAACATTGACAGGAAGAAGCAGAGAGAGAAATGGAAGGCTGTATCAGCAAGCTAGCAAGAAGAAATAGGGCTAAGGCCATGTTTTTATATAAATATTTTATATAAAATTTGGTATGTAGTATGGTAATCAGTATTGCTGAATTCAAAAACAAAGAAACAATGGTCCACAACAAAAATGACTGGAATGACAAAATGATCCATTACCCACCTTATGATGGCAAACATGGAATTGAAGTTCTTGCACTCACGGCACTGCAGTGCAATCTTGATGAAGTGCTTGATTGTCTTCATGCGCTTTAGTGCATTTGCCTCATGCAAAATCTCAGTGGCCACCCAGAAGGTCTCCTGGTTGATAAGCTCTTCAAACTGTTTTAGATGGCCACTGCTGGAGTTCAGATTGAAGAGACTGTTCACATACTCAGTGGACTCGATGTTCCGGAAGATGCCAAAGTCACGCATGGACAGCTGGGCAGACACTTCAAGAGTGCTGAGCTGGAGAAGACTGATCTGATTCTCTCTCAGCAGCTCTTGAGCATCCTCATCTGAGCAGAGGGTCTCTGTTTCCATGTTGTTCTTCAGGTAGTACCTGACCAAAGGAAGAACAATACAAACTGTGACATTTCCTTGAAGTTACTGTCCCAATGACAATGAATGAATGTTAATGGGGACCAGGTAGTATTCTCTAATTTGAAAATGCTAACAGTCGTACACTGGCTTACATTGATAGATGGCAATACACCCAAATGTTTTGTGTAATGTTTTTAACATATGGCAAGTTCAAAAATAACTTGGGTGTAATGCTGCACTCTGACTAGGAAAAAACAAAGAAAATCCCCCTTAAACTCAGAAATTCCTACTCAGGAACTTGAGATGATCTCCTTAACTCAACAAGCACAGCAAGTGACATCAGATCAACATGGCTGCACATAGCATTAGCAGTAAACGAGGTAGTATTTCTTACCTTTAAATGAGTTATGTTGCATATACGGTGGATAAAAAAGGTCTACACACACTGTTAAAATTGCAGATTTTTGTGATATAAAAAAAATGAAACCAAGATAAATCATGCCAGATCTTTTTCCACCTTTAATATGATCTAGCAACCAACAAAATTCAAGTAAAAAACAAATAGGGGAAAAAAGGAAAAGAAAAAAACTTAAAACAATAAACTGGTTGCAAAAGTGAGCACATCCCTTAACTAATACTTTGCTAAAGCACCTTTTGCTTGTAATATAGCACTAAATCTTTTTGGGTAAGAGTCTACCTCATCTTGCTACATTCTTTGCACATCTTGATTTAGCAATTTTATTTCACTCTTACTTGCTAAATGGGATAAATCATTCCATAATTTAATACCCCTAAATCTTATCAAGTATTGACCTCTACAAATGAGAACTTTAGGAAGATGAAAATTAGAAAATTGACAAGTTGACTAACAGTGAACCTATGAATTTACTTTAAAATACATTCTAAATTGCTCTGGAATGTTACCCTCACTTGAATATATCTTATACATGAAAACACATATTTGAAAAATATTAATATCATAAATGGTAAGAACCTGAAGTTTATGAAATAAAGAAGCAGATGAAGTATATGTGTTTGTTCGGGTTGCAATCCTAACAAAACGCTTCTGAAGGACAAAAATTTTTTTGAAGAGTAGTAGGAAAAGTACTCGCCCAAACTATATTACAGTATGAAAGATATGGATAAATTTAACTACAGTAATGCATAAGAAGACACTCTGCAGTAACAAGACTGTAGTATATAACAAGACTGTAGTATACCAGTGGATTTATGTATTTTTCTGCTCACGTAATCAGCTTGTTCTTTCCAACTCAAAGTCTCTTCAACAAACACTCCCAAGAATTTAGTAGTTCACACGTGAGGCACCTTAATAGACTCCATATTAATTTTTGATAATTCCGTAGGGTATGTTTTTTTACCACTAAAAATAATAAAACTTGATTTTTTTATATTTAAAGATAATTTGTTTAAATTAAACCAATTAGCATAAGCAATTAGACCATCATTTGCATTCTTAATCAATGAACTAAAATTTGGGTGAGAGAGAACTAAGATTGTGTCGTCAGCAAACATTATTGGAGTACGAATATTTGAAACATTCGACGGGTCATTTATATAAATAAGAAATAGTAATGGTCCAAGTATGGACCCCTGAGGAACCCCACAGAGTAGACTTGCATTGCTCGAATAGCAACCCTTAAAACAAACAAACTGTCTTCTATTAAAAATGTAATTCTTCAACCATTTATATGTAAAATCATGAAAACCATATTTATACAACTTTTCCAATAAAATGTAATGATTAACTGTATCAAAAGCTTTTGACAGGTCTAAAAAAATACCAGAAGCAAATTCTTGATTTTCAAGTGCAAGGGTAACCTTGTCAATCAGGTGAAGCAAAGCCATATAAGTAGAGTGTTTTTTTTGGAATCCATATTGATGTTTGTAAAGAAACATGGCAAAATAGATATGGGTCTATAGTTAAAACGTTGCGGATCATCTGCTTTAAACAGAGGAATAACTTTACCTATTTTTAAATCCTCTGGTATAACGCCTGTTTTCAAAGAAAGAGAAAAAATGTGAACAAGTAGCTGCAATATTGAACATTTCAACTGTTTGACAAGAAATACAGAAATATTTTCATGACCAGCTGAAGATAATTATAATTCATCAATAATTTCACTTATTTCCTGAATTTCAGGTGTCTTAAAAATAGAGATAATAGGAAGGTTTCCTGATATATAATCCAGGGGTACACCATTACCAGTAGGGATAGTATTAGCTAATTTATGACCAACATTAACAAAACATTCATTAAATTTTTGAGCTATGTCAAATGGATAATTAAAAGAATTATCGCCATCCACAAAGTCTGAAGGTAGCTCCGAATTAAATTCTGTAAGATTTATAAATGCCATAGGTGAGAGGATTGGGATTTAAAACATATTTTCTATAGAGTTTGTTCTTTATCCTCAACATTTTCCGTAAACTAGCTGTAAACCAAGACTTATTAAAGTCTTGACTGAATTTCTTCGCAGAACTACTGACTGGAAAGCATTTATTAAAACTAGAACTAATAACTGTCATAAACTGTTGATATGCTCTGTCAGCATCATATTCCTTATACACATCATCCCAAGAAGTACTAGAAATCAAATCTTTAAATTTAGAAATATTTAACTTGCTCATAATTCTCTTTTGCTTAGTTTGATAGTTTAACCCTGTTAACCCTAATTTCAGAATAGTGAAATATAGGAAAATGATCAGACAAGTCTGAACATAAAACACCAGATTTAATTCCTTCACTTAGAGAATTTGTTAAAATGTTATCAGTTAAAGTTGCTGAATTTTCTTAAACTCTTTTAGGTTTGTGAATAAGAGGAAAATAATAACTAGAATAAAGAATATTAAGGAAATCTGCAGTAGGAGTATCAAAAGGCTTAAAGGTCTCAGCTTCAAAAACAAATTTGTTGGAATCAATAATTATAAAGTATATAATAATTATAAAGTATATAAAGTAGTATACAATAAATGTGATTAACTAATCAAAATACAATAAATAGTTGATAAATCTATTGAGCCAAACTCTGAACACTTGCCTTCCTTTGTTTTGGTGGATTTTGGATAGGTGGTTGAACAATAAGTTTGTCGTATTTCAGATATGCAATATCACCTCTTTCTCGGGCTGACTTCGTTGCTGGAAGTAATTCTCTCCTTCTTTGCAGGATGTTTTCAGGGAAGTCCTCATTAATAAAAATGCCAGAGCCCTCTAAGTTCTTTGCTTTATCCAAAACTGCAAGCTTATCCTTCAACTGCAAAAATCTGACAACAATAGGTCGGGGCTTCTCTGATGTTACCATTGACTTCCCAACTCTATGAGCCCAATCCAACTCCATTTTCCGATGATCCAGCTGTAATTTTTCACTGAAGAGTTTTTTCACTTTTTCTTCAGATTCAGACACCTTTTCTCTTACAGACTCCTTAATGCCTTCCACAACAATATTATGGCATCTTGACTGGCCTTCCAGATATTCTGTCTTGTCTGAAATTGTGATCAAACTTTTGCAGACTGTGTCCAGATCTGTCCTGGTTTCATTACAATTTGAAGACCACGTCTTACATGAGATTTTAAGATCATCAAGTTCTTTTTCAGTCATTTCTAGACTCACCTTAAAATCATAGACTTGCTTTGACAGGTTATCAATCCTCCTGTTTGAAGAATCAACTATGATTTGTACACAAGTTTTGAAACTTCTTTCTTGTTGTTCGAGCAAGGTTCTGTAGAAGTCTTTTTGCTGTTCCAACAGTTCACACACTTGCGTCATGGTAACATATTCCTCAGTGCTGTTGTTTGTAGCCTTGGGTGGCATGGTTTGGTCAACAAGGCCTATTAGGCCCAAAGATCTCCTAAAGCCAAAAACCTCCACAAAGTACAAATAAAGTCCACAATTTTGCAATTTAAAGTAGATTGGACTCTTCTTCACAATCTTCAAAAGACAAAATTTTACTTTAGGCAGGATTCTTCAGATTCTTGTTTGATTGAAAACCTTACACAAGTTCAGAAAAACACTGCGGCACCATGCGGCAATCATTACAGCTCCTTTGCTCTAAACACTAATTAGCAATTAACAGTTAGCACAAATGGGGCGGCTTTGTGTCGTTTAGTGTTTGTTTTAAGTAAATAATACTTATTTCTACTTCATTGTAGTGTAATTTGGAGACGTCATGTGTTTTAACAAAACATACTGCTGGTGATAGGCTGCTTGCTCCAAGGTAGGTCTGTCGAGGTAAATTATTGGGTTCTGTTTAGGATTAATGGTAAGCCTAATGACTATGTTTCTACTCCCAGCTAATTTGTATCTTCGACATACTGGCTGTTGTTCATATAATCGACATATACTACTTCAGTAAATGATCTTTTTTATAGTTTAGTTGAGTTGAATAACTTTTTTGTTTTTGTAGTAATGTTGGTTTCAACTAGGCTTGATTGCATGTTCGGCTGTGTGCTCATTGTCGGGGCAACGAAGATTTCCATCAGTACTCCCCCGCACTTCAGGCAGCACTGTTGATTGGTTCTGGTTTTGTTTCGCTTTGCTTTTTTGTTTTTTTTTATATTGTATGATCATTATTGATATTTGTTCTTTTTTTCTCTTTTTTTGTGGGTTTGTCATTAATCATTTGTTTCCATTTTGTTTTGCTTTCCCCACACTCCCGGCTGGTGTGAGCCCAATATGATTTTGGGGTGTGACATGCGCTTGTTGAAGGCCATGTGAGCTCTTTGGGTCTAGATTTATTTTTTTTTTAATTCCTTTAGGGGGGTTGAGTTGTTTTGAGAGAAATATCATGCTACCGCCTATTTGGCTCTTTCAGTCTTTTTGGGCTTAAGCTGTTATGCACCTGGCTGTGGGAATCTGTTTGTGAATTATGTTCATCATCCCTCCCCTTTTTTTGTTAATATTTCATTGAAATAAGGTTAGCCTTTGAGTTTATGTAAATTGTGGTTAACTGTTCTGTTTGTCTGTTGTTGATGTGGAGTGCTGTGAGCAGACAGGCTCGCTTCTTTGTGCTGTGTTGGTGGTGGCCTCTTTTCCTCACCAAGTGCCGTGCTTGTCACCTACACCTACACATCTTTAGGGTGTCAAGAGTGCATGTATGCTGGAGTGGTGTGGGGTTTCTTGGGTCCATTGCTGTTATAGCTATTGCTCTTTCCTCATTGGGAAATCTCCACCCTGTAGTATTGTTCATTAATTTTTGTTTTTTTGTATGTGTTTAATTTGTTCCTCTGACCATTGACTGCTATCTGTGTAATGTGTTTTAGATTTTGTCTGACTTGGCCAAATCTAGAATTTTTTTTTTATTATAGTTGTGTGTGAATAAAGATTTGATGCAGTCAACATGGGACTGCATTACCTTCTGCAACACCTTGACAGAGCAGGGACTTATGCAAGGATCCTGTTTGTGGACTTCAATTCGTCTTTCAACACCATCATCCCGGAGCGCCTCCTGACCAAACTAACACAGCTCTCTGTGCCCACCTCCATCTGTCCATCTGACAGACAGGCAGCAACTAGTGAGGCAGGGAAAATTCACATCTAGCACCTGCTCAGTCAGCACTGGTGCTCCTCAGGGATGTGTGCTCTCCCCACTACTATTCTCCCTCTACACAAATGACCGCACCTCCTGAGACCCCTCTGTTAAGCTCCTGAAGTTTGCAGATGACACCAGTCTTTGGTCTCATCCAGGATGGTGATGAGTCTGCATACAGAAGGGAGGTTGAGCAGCTAGCTGTCTGGTGCAGTCAAAACAACCCGGAGCTGAACACGCTCAAAACAGTGGAGAAAGTAGTGGACTTCAGGAGGAACCCCCCGGCACTGCCCCCACTCATCATCCTGGACAGCACTGTGGCCACTGTGGAGTATTCCAGGTTCCTGGGCTCTACCATCTCACAGGACCTGAAGTGGGAGACCTACATAGACTCCATCTTGAAAAAGGCCCAGCAGAGATTGCACATCCTTTGCCAACTGAAGAAGTTCAACCTGCCACAGAAGCTGCTGACCCAGTTCTACTCAGCTTTAATAAGTCTGTACTGTGCACTTCAATTACTGTCTGGTTTGGTTCAGCAACCAAATCAGATATAAGAAGACTTCAATGGACAGTCCGAACTGAGGATTATTGGTGCTACCCTGCCCACCCTACAGCACCTATATTCATCCAGAGTGAGGAAATGGGCAGGTAAAATCATTTCAGACACCTCGCACCCAGGCCATCCTTCCTTGGTCATATACCATCACCACTTAAACATGGCTTATTAAAGTTAAATAAATGGTAATTAAGAGCTTTTCAATATTATTATTATTATTATTTGTAATTTTTATTATTATATGTATCGCTGTCTTATTGGTATGTGTGCTCTGGAAGCTTCATACCAAGTCAAATTCCTTGTGTGTGTGAGTGTACATGGCAATAAAAGCTCTTTCTGATTCTGATTTCTATTTTTGGTATTGGAACCCACGTCTCTAGCCTTTTATTTCATCGTATAATGAACCTGTGACCTTTTGGGTTAATATCTGTGTGGTCAGAATATGTCCCTGGATGTAATTCCCCAGGTGGCATAGTTTTTACCACATTGGTCTTGTTTTTTCTATAACCCCTATTATAACCCCACTTACCTTTTTATACAAAAAATCAAATGGAGGAAAATGGGCCAATTCAGTCAATGAATCTTAAACAGTAGCTTAAAAAGGCATCAGATTAAGTTTAGATCTCACCTGCCATTGAGCTGGATGCGATCTGCCAAGTTGGACAGTTGGTCTGGTAGACGACGCTGTTTAATTACACCTTCTGGACTGACTGACACTTCACACAGAGAATAGGTCTCAGGAGCAGCAATGAGTCCAAACTCCTTAACTACATGCAAGACCACATCCTTAGCCGTTGTGTCTTTGCTGATGATGATGTAGCAACTCTGTTGGTCTGCTCTAAAAACACGTATCACTTGATCTGGAACATCTGTTCATGGAAAAGAAAAGAAAAAAACCATCCTTCCTTGGTCATATAACATCACCACTTAACCATAGCTTATTACAGTTAAATAAATGGTAATTAAGAGCTTTTCAATACAATAGGTCAGCACAGCTAGAAACAATATGCTAAAATTCTTCTTTCTAATATCTCCATCAACCAACTTGCTATTATGCCACATAGTTGACACATTTATGAGAGAAATGGGCTCTCACTTTTGGCAAGGAAATTAATGTTTCCCTAACTTTTGCAAATGTTGTTAGATACAGATCTTCTCTAAAACAATAACAAAGGCTCTGGAGGCTGACACAGTGTGCAGGCTATGAACAAGATACTACTAACCAGACAAGTTCATAAAATGTAATGAAAATGGGGAACTGCTATTAAACATTGCAGTTGGGGGCGTCGTAAGTGGGGGGGAAATGGGAGGGGGGTGACTGAGTACATAGGGCCCTGGCATGTGACGGGCCCTCGGAGATCCTGAAATTATTATTTCACAAATGTGAAATTGCATATGTACCACATCTGTGCTACTTCTCTGTTTGTTCCTCACCTGTTTGACCAGCTCCGGCACATGTCTGTGTACATGCCTCCCACGAGCACAATATACACGCAATTTGCATGATTTGATTGGTTGTCTAGGAGCAAATCCAAATGCTAATTGGCTGTGAGGGAGAGCGGACTCAGTGAAGAGTCACGAAGCAGTCATCTCAGTGTAGTGATTTTTCAAGTTGCGATGCGCACAAAGTCCAAACAATAATCGGGATACCAGAAAAGAAAAGAAAGGGAGGAGAAGAAAAAGAAACAAAGTCAGGGGAAACCACTCCTCGCAAATTTCTTTCCAAAGAAAGCAGGTAAGAACAAAATTGTTGGAGGCAACAGTGTCCTAATATGCCAATGTTGTGTTGTGTAAATAGATGCTAGTCTCCATTTCCCTATATATGAGAAATACCTTGTTTCCAAGCTGATGCTTAACGTTCTTCTCTCACTCTAAATGCCGAAGTAACACGTAAGTAACACGTAAAGTGTAAAGACAAATCTCTATTTATATTTAAGTATTGCACAATTCATACACAATGTGATTCAGAGTGCTGCATTAACACAGATGTATATAACATCTGCATTAACGTAAATGTATATAACGAGCTTGAGACAAATCTCTTATATATTGAAGGATAGCACAATTCATACATAAATCTGATTCAAGTAACACGTAAGTAATACGTAAAGTGATAATCTGATTCAAAGTGCTGCTTTAACATAGATGCAAATAACAATTTTATGTTGTACTACACGTTTACATGTTATACACCGTTTACATGATGTACAGTATTTTTTTTTTATACTGTTGGTTTAAATATTACATCAGTAATTCACCAGTGATTACTCTACCAGTGAGTGCTATTTGTATTGTTGCACATTATTATTTGAATAAATAAAGTGCAATAAATAGCATGGATCATGGGATGATGGGAAAGGGACCCCCAGACAGTCTTTGTATAGGGCCCAGGATTCTGTGCTATGCCCCTGATAGCAGTATATACAACTTATTGAACAGGGTTGTCAAAGCACACAGAAACCAAAACTGAGGAGAATTTCAACATACCCAAACAAATATACATAAGCCAAAGATGAAAATGAGAACTAAACAAAAAGACTCATACTCACAGTAGAGTCTAGATGCTAAAAAGCAAGAAAAGTTTGCTGGAGATGAAGTGAACGAAAAAAGATGAAGATGATGGTGGAAAAAAAAAATTGTAGCAGGCCTGGCCTAATGACCTTGGTAAAGTGCATCCTTCTCTTGATCTGGGAGATTCATCACAACTCAAATGTGTATTTACAATTTATTAGGGCTTGAGATGTGCCAATGCTACAGTTAACAGTCAGGATTCTACTTTAAATGATCTTCCAATCAACACTATAAACTCTTGCATCTAGACTTGAGCTAGTGACCATATAGATAATAACCATAGCAAATGATTAAGCCACATGCAAAGAAATGCTGTAAAGCAAAGATGCCTTGAAAAATAATGTAATCGAACATTTCTACAATGGATGAAGTGGATAAAGGCATAAGAATCATCCACTTCAATTGTCTCAGTATGGACAAACAGTATGGAGTAATCACGCTGAAGGTCCAGCCATAGCTTCAGTTGAGTCAACTTGTCTAGAGATCATGGAGATGGCCTTGGTCACTTATTGTACACAATTCTTCAGCAGTGATCATAATAAACGTCCAAAATATTAATTTGTCTATGTCTGGCAATGGTGGACACTTGAATGAGTTTGAGGCAGGATCAGCCAGACTTAAGAGCTGAAAATGCAGTTCTGAAGTATACGATCAGAGAGCCAGGTGGATGGAAATCTAATGCCCAACTCACAGATGTTTGTGAGTTTCTGGAATTTATACTAAAGAGTGATGAGGCAGGTCAGTGTTCCTGACTCTCCTCATTCAGTGCTAAAAAATGAGTCATGGGCTGGAATTCAATTTCCCCCTTTTTTTCTGAAACATGGTAACCCTCCTCACAGACTTTAGGAAGCTGTTCCTTAAAGATCAATGTTAAAGTAAAAACCTTGCACTGCAACTATTTTGGTTTGTCCAGCAGGATCCCAGTTCCGACAATTTGCAAGCTTTCAAAAAAAAAGCAAAAAAAAAAAAAAACACCTGAATACTCCACCTGTTTTTTGTATCTACACCAATCAGCCATAACATTAAAACCACTGACAGCTGAAGTGAATATCATTGATTACTGCATTACAATGGCATCTGTCAAGGGTTGGGATATATTAGGCAGTAAGTAAATAGTCAGTTCTCAAAGCTGACGTGACAAGGGGAAATTGTGATGGCTAGATGACTGGGTCAGAGCATTTCCAAAACAGCAGGTCTTGTGAGGTATTCCCAGTATGCAGTGGTTAGTACCTACCAAAAGTAGTCCAAGGAAAGACAACTGGTGAACCGGTGACAGGGTCATGGGCGCCCAAGGTTCATTGATGCGCGTGGGGAGCGAAGGCTAGCCCGTCTGGTCCAATCCCAGAGAAGAGCTACTGTAGCACAAATTGCTGAAAAAATTATTATGAATGCTGGCTACGATAGAAAGGTGTCAGAACACACAGAGCATTGCAGCTTGCTGCATACGGGGCTGCGTTGCGCAGACCGGTCAGAGTGCCCATGCTGACCCCTGTCCACGGCACCTACAATGGGTACGTGAACATCGGAAAGGGACCATGGAGCAATGGAATAAGGTGGCCTGGTCTGATGAATCCACATTATGTGGACGGTCGGGTGTGTGTGTCAGGATGCACTACGGGAATAAGGCAAGCCGGCAAAGGCAGTGTGATGCTCTGGGCAATGTCCTGCTGGGAAACTTTGGGTCTTGGTCTTTCAATTCAATTCAGTTTTATTTGTATAGCGATTTTAACAATGGACATTCTCACAAAGCAGCTTTACAGAAATAAATACATTCAAGTTAAATTTTAAAAGTATGAATTTATCCCTAATGAGCAAGCCAGAGGTGATCGTGGCAAGGAAAAACTCGCTGAAATGATATGAGGAAGAAACCTTGAGAAGAACCAGACTCAAAACGGAACCCATCCTCATCTGGGTGACAACGGATAATGCAATTATAAATAAATCCCTTATATAACTCTGTACTACATGGTCAAATAGTGCAACCAGGAAATTCATTACAGTTTTCACATGAAGTCTGTTTTGTTGAACTTATCCACTGTTCACTGATGGAGACATAGCATCATAGCATAACTGTTCATATGAATTGGGGTCCAAAGCCATCTTCATGGTTTTAGCCGGTCGTTCAGCAGGATAATGCACCATGCCACACTGCAAAAATTGTTCAGGAATGGTTTGAGGAACATGACAAAGAGTTCAAGGTGTTGACTTGGCCTCTAAATGCCCCAATCGAGCATTTGTGGGATGTGCTGGGCAAACAAGTCCAATCCATGGAGGCCCCACCTCACAACTTACAGGACTTAAAGGATCTGCTGCTAATGTCTTGGTGCAGATACCACAGCACACCTTCAGAGGTCTTGTGGAGTCCATCGGTCAACGGGTCAGAGCTGTTTTGGAGGCAGGCACAAGTGGGACCTACACAGTATTAGGCAGGTGGTTTTAATGTATACATATACACACACACACAAACACACACACAGTATATGTTTGGTTTAAACAGATAATGTTTCCTATACGAATATACTGTACATTGATCAGCGATTACATTAAAACCACCAGCCTAATACTGTGTAGGTGAGCAGCAGTTGTGAGTGGAAATGCCTTGTTGATGAGACAGGTCAAGATGTCAGGGGAGAATGGCCAGACAAGTTTGAGCTGACAGGAAGGCTAGAGTAACTCAAATAACCCTTTACAAATGAGATGAGAAAAAAACATCTCAGAATGCACACCTCATCAGTGGTTCTGTAACTGACCGGATGGTTCTACAACAGTAGAAACAGGTTCCACTACTGTCATCCAAGAAAAGAATCTGAAGCTACAGTAGGCACAGGCTCACCGAACCTAGACAGTTGACGACTTGAAAAAGACCAATGCTTTTCCAACATTCAACTGCATCTCCTCTCCTGCTCAGGATTGTATTTTGTATTTCAAATAACAAGGAAGTATTTCTTATCCTAACTGTCATATTTGGAATTAGGAAAATGGTCACTATGTGCCTTTATTCACTTACATGCTAGCCGCAAGTCTAAACATAGGCCTTTGATACAATGCTTCTATAATATCTTTGTTAATAATATGCAACAATTTTATTTCACATTCACTTGAAATTAGTTTAAAAGTGAACAGGAAGTGGTAGGCCTCACCAGAGGTGTTTGAGAAGCTGAGTGCGCTGGTTGTCGGCTGCAGTAAATCAGGGCTGCTGGAGGACAGACTGCCCATAATGGCCACACTGTGCCTGCACTGTTTTGTGCCGACAATGCTATCATCCTGAGACTGGCTTATGCCTGCATCACTAAGAGAAAAAATACACACACACACACACACACACACACACACACACACATATATATATATATATATATATATATATATATATATATAGAGAGAGAGAGAGAGAGAGAGAGACAAAGAGAGAGAGAGAGAGAGAGAGAGACGCCTTTAGCATGACTAAGATGCATACAGTGACATTTAGATAGTTTGGGTTGTCAGTCTCCTAGTAATTCATCTTGAGATTGACGTTTGCTGAATACACATGCAACATGAGCTTGATGTCTAAAATCATGCGTCACAAAAACACAGGGACAAATTCATTTACCATGAACACAAACAGATGTAGTCACATTCTGTCATAACACCCACAGTGAGAGAAGGACAAGAGTATGTGACATTAATAAATGGATCTATACACTGACACTCCTGACACTTGGCAAAACAAACTATTTTATAAAATGTGTTTAACTAGTTAAACTAGTCTATTCTTCTTGGCCTATATGTGATGAAGTAGGCTAGGGATGTAAACCTCAGGCTTCCACATGATATGATACGATTTCAATTCATAATGCAATGATTTAATATTTGTCAGTACCACTGATTCTGCTACACATCAGTTTAAAATATGCATTTTATACACAACAGCACACCGGTTGTTTTTCCTTTTTGATAATATTCAATTTATAAGCAATTACAATCAACAATATCAGATTTATGATTCTTGCATCTATTTATTTAAGTCATTGCCTTTTAAAATGATACATCGATCCAAATTGTTGGATTGTTACACACCTATTAGATATATTCTTATTTAAGAAGCATGTCTCTGTAACTTCCCACTTAGTTCTACATGGACTAAAACAAATAGAACAGGATTACATTTGTGCCCCTTTTGCTCTTCCGTGAGAAGATTGATTGAAGAAATCCACCAACTAAATTCTGAATAACAAGATTAGGTGAAATACAAATTACAAACAAACAAATTATTAATTTGTTTATATTTTAGCAGACAGAACCAACTATAGTTGCTGTAAAATATTTTGGGTACATGCAAATAATAATATCTGTGGGGGTGGGCAGGACTGGTCAAACTTTCTGTGAGAATGGAGGGGAATGGATTTTTAAACAACGTATTTCGTTTTGACCTAATTGCTTATTGCACTTTATAACAAGAGACTGAAGCTCTTTTATGTTTTTTTCCTTGTGTCAAATGTCCCATGTTCAGACTACTGAATCATATCTCCATGTGTGAGCGTACGTAAGTGGTCTGGGTTTTTGGTGTAGTTATTTTGAAGCCAAAAGCAATTTTCCATAAATGGACAATGAAAGTATAATTCAATCAATGATAATTCAATCAATGAAAAAACTGTCAACCACAAATTGCCCCCCACCCCCACACATACACCTGAAGTTCATAACCATAAGCCCTTCATAACCAATCTTCAAAAATACTGCTTTGGAATGCAGAGAAAGTAGGAAAAGCAAGGGGAGAGGAGGAGTTGAAGAAGAGGAAAGAGACAGAGAATGATATTGCACATCGTAAAAGAGTAAGAATAAGTAAAAAGAGAAAGAGAGCTAAGTGAGAGTTTCTCTTACCCTAACAGTCCCCTGTGTATGTGAAGTCAGTCGTAAAAACAGGAGACAAGTGACCATGAGTAAAACACAAGCATTATGCAAAGCACAGAGCAATACAAACAGCGTTGACAACGCCCATGCACACAAAACATGGTGTTTGACCCTCAGACACAGGTGCTTTCTATGATTTTATTTCTTTCCAGTGGCCTTGCCTGTAATACAGTAGTATTAATAGAACAATAACAAAAATAGTAATTATTCTGCAAATATTTGATTGAAATATTTGTAGTAATTGCCATACGGTTCATACAGATCCAAACATATCACAAATTAAATCAGAAGTGTCCCCATTCCTTTGAGTGCTAATTTGAGATTCAAGGTCTTTTAAAATACACACACACACACACACACACACATATATGTACATATATACCATATAAACCATACCTGAAGGGTTTAGGAGGTAGAATGCTGAACCTGGTCTTCTCCAGCATCTTGCGGATCCTGTTGCGTCCAGCTGACACTGTGTGGGCCTTCATTTTCTTGTGACTCTTGCTACCAGTGGGAAGTTCCATGTCACCCGGCAGCTCAGCAATGGAGAAACGATTGCCCTTCTTCTCATGAAATTTGGGAAAGTGGGGGGCTCCATTCTTCTTGTCATGCCTCACACAGTTTTGAAGCTCTTTGAAGACTGGAGCAAGAATAATTAAAATCCATACATGATGCAATACAATTGCCACAATAGCAAACTCATTTTTTTTCTTTTGTTCCCCCCTCTAGAAGCTGAGTGTAATGTGATTAGAGGTTATTGTTTTAAACATACCAAAGATGTTCGTCTTTACAGTGAGAGAAAGGTGAGTATTGTTCCTTAGAATGTCCATAGCTTTGGAGTAAGATATGTTTTCAAAATTTTGGCCGTTAATCTCTATTATCTGAGAAAGGCACACACATCGAATCAGAGAGAGAGAGAAAAAATTTAAGACAAAAATACTGTGCTCTACATACAAATGTTAAAAAAAATTATCTACTCTTCATAAAATTACACTGTTTTGCATATGTGCAGATATGTGCACACACTCTAACACAGTTTTATGGAGTAACCCGAACATGTTGCATAACACAGCAGAGGATAACACATATTCATACTATAAAGTGAACATACCATAAACTTACAAAACACAAAATATTTTAAAAACTTAGAAATGAAACATTTGGGAAAAAATTTTGAGCTGAGTAAATAATATAAATAAATACACGCATAACTGCATTTTTTTTCTCAGCAATAGCTTCTAGTGAAAGCCACTTTACCTGATCTCCTCTCTTGAGTCCAGCCTCAGTGGCCTTGCTGTCCTCCTTCACGTTGTCGATGAAGATGCCAAAGCCCCTCTCGCTGCCTCCTACCAGGCTAAAGGGCAGTGGTGAGTCTCTGTTCGCCTTCTGCAGCATCACTTGACGCAACTTGGCTTTAGCTGCCGAGGCCATGTTCAGCAAGCGCAAATGACCATTCATTTTCTGTGGATGAGGGAGGAAGAATTTACATGTTATATGTTTGGTCTGTACTGTCCTGTGTGACATATCTCACCATGGTCCAACATTTGTGTGTATGTGTGTTAGTTCATCTTTATCACTTTATCACCAAAGACCAGTGACATTAGTAAAACTAAGTCTCACCGCTTCATCCAGCAACTTCTCAAAGTCCTCTAGAAACTGTGTCATTGAAGGGTTTCCTTCAAAATCATTAAAATGATTGTTCACCCATAACAACACTATCCGTGTAACCTGCATAAAGCAGAAGACATTTTAAGACATTAATAATGTTTGAAATGAATCATATTTCAAAACCTATCAAAAATGTCTAAACTGTACTTTTATTTAATGATGATAAAACTATTATGCAAGAAAGACATGTTCTGCAATGCCAAAGGGAAATTTTAAGTAAAACCACACACCAAAAGAAAGAGACTAATGGTTATCATTGCTAGCTAAAAGTGGGAGTCACTCTGTCGCATTCACATAGTTAGACACACACATACACACCGTGTCTCTCAGATTGTCCACTTTGAACCACTCTAGTAGCTTATTGCCCACTTGCATGGGGCTGGAAAGGAATGTGCGGTAGGTGAGGAGGAAATCTTCAATGTAGGTCGGATCCACTATTGAAGGCTCCTCCACCAAGTGCATAATCAACCTTTCTGGAGTGCCCTGAATCATACAATACAGTAATACCATGTAAAGCGAAGACCATACAATATAAAATAGGAAACCTCCTTTCACTGGCATTTAATGGAAAAATTTTCAGTGAATTCAGAACAAATTGTGTTTATTTTTTTAAAGGAGAGAAAGGAAAGGGGAAAGAAAGGGAGAGAAAGCATTGCAGCAGAGTAACCAATAAGGGGAGAAAAAGAATGTCTGCCAAATAAATAAATGTAAATGGTTATTACTATTATTCCAAAATAAGAGAATAGTAGTGAAATGGCAAAGTAAAAGTCAAGTTGCCTTTGTCAGGCAGCCCCAAATGCCCCATAACAACCAAACAACAAAGTTTAGTTGAGTTATACAGCCAAGAAATGCTGTGAAACATGAACAATCCACAAAAATGTGCCTCAAAATTTCCAGCAGCACACTGACCACAACCTAACCACGGCAAAATGGAGAAAGGGCCAGTGTCAGGCAGGCAATGTGAATTAATTTCCCCAATCCCCAGTAGCAGGTAGAACACAAAGATGTAAAATAAATCCTGAAAATTCAGCTTAGTTCAAAACAGCAGTAGGGGTGTTAGAATTTAAAATTATCATGGTATGATAAAATAGTCCTAAAATATCACAGTATCACGATATTTATCAACCATTTAAAAGCACTCAATTAAAGAAAAATGTTATTACAAAATCTCTGTACAAAAGTATCTTTTCACATTCTTGTATATACAGCAAAAACAAAAGTATAAAGATTTTATGTAAGAGATTCACAATTTCTCTTACATAGTCAGCATTTATCATGTTACAAACTGAAAGAGAGCGGCTGTCAGGAAGGGTAGTGTGCTAATCCCCTATCCCATCCCCCACGACCTAAAAAATTGAAACTAGTGCAGCAATGTGCAGAGTTGCTTAGCCAAAACAAGTCTAACTTGACACCAACAGCATTGATAGGGCTGCCTTCACCACCACCATGTCAAGTTCTTTTTCTAACTAATTTGTATCCCAGAAATACCCTTAATATGTACCTCAAACATGAAGGAAGTTATTAAAGAAAAATATGACACTGGGGGTGGCTGAGCATCAGCTGCAGATGGAGAGGAGGTGGGTTGAACTGGCAGGTAATGTGTGATGATTCTCACCTGTGTCTTATTACCTCCAGACTACTTATTTGTGTTTCTCTGTGCCTTCAGTAGCTGCGACAGGGTTTTATAAAAAATATTTAAGATATTTGTCTTTGTGACCTTGACCATGTTTGAATCAATTTCAAAATCTAGGCTAAAATGATAATTCCATATAAATCCTATAAACATTCAACCACTTGTTCTTCAGATATTATGCTTACAAAAATCTCAGACAGACACATGAACAGATGGATGCATTGATGGACGCATAGATGGACATATGGACGGAGCAATGTCAGAAACTGTAGCTAGCCAAAAAATTTACCTTGAGTTCTTGAAAATGAACATGTAAGTAACATTTCTTGTATGACAAACAGGAGATAAGCTATGGAAGAAAAACAATTTCAGGCACAGTAATTCTAGGTAAATTTAGAGGGCATTAAAACGAATAAACAAAAACCGCATAATTGTGAAGAACACTGGAAGTGACAAACAAATGTTTGTCACAATGTAACGCCTCGTCCGAGGCGGATTGTGTAGGATCCATCAGCAGAGATGAAAGCAGACTAATCCGAAATGGCAGGCAGAAAACACAATCAGGAAACGAGAGCAAAAGTCAGAAAAACCAGGAAGTCAATCAGCGAGAAAATACAACACCAAAATCGCAAGGCAAAGGCAGAAATCCGAAAAAACAAACCAGGGTCATACACATGAAGAAAACCGTAAACAAGGCAAAAGAAAACACTCAGTAATGTCCCGAAAACAATACTTCGCGTCCTCGTGTGGTGAACGCGCTGCTTAAATGTCCCTGAAAACCCCGGAAGTGTTTCTCAAGGGTGGCGTCAAAACTCAGGCGAGGGCTCCCTCTGGCGGGCAGGTGCCGGTGGTGACGTTACACACAAAACCCCATGTTCATACATTTGACAATGTTGCATTTCCTAATCACTGAATCTCGATAAGGGTTTCCCAATTATTTTTCCCCAAGGGCCAAATTCTTTCAGCAATGCAAAGCAAAGGGCCAAACCCCCTGAATTGTTTCATTAAAACAATTAAAGTTGTTTGCTGTGCAGCTGTTATTATTGTTGTTACTATTGTAATAATCTGATTTTACAGAGGCCAAATTGTAGCTGTAAAAGAAATGGAAATCTGATCATTGATCATTGGAGCAGTTGGAGATTCTGTTACTTTCCTGGTTCCTGAAAAAATTAGTTGAAGAAAACAACTCCCAGATAGATGTAGTTGGAGGGGAACATTGTGAGTAGGAGCATTCCAATGGCTCGTGTTTTTTTAAATTTATCTTGGGCAACCACTTTTTTTCCAAAATTCATTCACTGTAACTTCATTGTGTTGCTCTTTGAGCAAAAGTGATTTTGACAAGATCTCCAGTTAAATAACTGTCTTTTCTATGTTTGGAACTAGCTTTTTGGCCTTTGCAGTCCAGGAACAGAAGTCTTAAGAATAGAGTGTTATCAGATAAAGGCACATGGTTTATTAGGTCCACGACCATTTTCTTTTTCATAATGAAAACCTTTGTCCACCATATCAATTGTACACTTTTTTTTAAACATTTTTTTTAAAGTTTTAGCAAGGTTCCACGAAGCACGTAAGGATGCCATTGTTGCACTCTCTTGCAGTGATACGATTTTATGGGTAGCAGTAACCGAGTGTTTGTATGCTGCCATTTGAAACCTTTTGTTTGCGGCTGACTGAATTTGGAGGGTAGTTATTATTAAAGTTACTGTGCAGAGCTTTGAAGTGCCACTTTATATTTCCAGTCTTACAGATGGTTACAGTCTACATGCATAGCAAGCACACTGGCTTAGCATTCTCATGGTCTGGCAAAATAAAACTCATACAATCCAGTCAGACTTGAACTGTCTGTTCTCATTGCCAACCTTATACTTTTTAGCACTGGCCAATGTTTTTTCTGTAGTTTGCTTACTGTCAGATTCTCATGCACTGCTCTGACTTCCTGTGTTCACCTAAGTGAATAAGGGTGGTAGTATTAGTGCAGCACAACCCAACTGACTGGTAAAATATGTTAGTTAGTGTGGCAGGGGCTAACTACCCAATGGTTAATCAGTCATATAAATTATGTATATACAATGGGACAAGGAATGGTCTGCATGTGTAGCTAAGATGATGTGTTCTACATTGGTAAGGTCAAGTGTGTAAAACTTCAGCAGTCCCAAGCAGATTTCACACGAAATGGCAGTTACGTTGACATACTTGACAAAGTGGGGTGGGTCAAACCTTTGACTCTCGTGGGCTAGATGTGGCACATGGCCCTCCTATTTGAGAACTCTGGTCTAGATGATAAAAACAAAACTTGTTCCATATACAGTCATAAAATACACCCTCCATCAATTCTCCGTTTTTATTTATCAGGGCCTAAATAACAAGTGTGTATTCCTGACCAACTTCTATAAACAAACTAATAACCTCAGGTGAAAACAAAAAAACACATCAGATTTCAGTATGGAGTTATTTTTTCCCAAAAAGTAAACCAACATTCATGGGAGTAGACCAGGTGGGAAAAAATAAATACACCCTTCCTACTTCCACAATCATTAAGAGAATAATTAGCAGGTACTAGCAGGCACAAGATTAGTTAATCATCAAGAAGTGTGACTATCTCTATAAAAGCAGAACTTTTGGCAGTTTGGTGTTCTGGAGCACTCAGGTGTTTGTCTACATCATGCCAAGAGGAAAGGACATTTGCCATGACCGCAGAGAAGCAATTTTTGCTGCTCATCAATCTGGGAACTGACTGGTAAAATATGGCAAGAGAACTGGGAATTAAGGCAGGAGATTGTTCTAATCTCCAAACAATTTGAAATTCACCATTCTATGGTGAGAAGGATTGTTCACAAATGGAGAGCCTTTAAATCAGTAGCCAATCTTCCCAGGAGTGGGCGTCCCAGCAAATTCAATCCAAGGTCAGACTAATGCTCAGAGAATAAAGAAAAACCCAAGAGCCACATCATGTGACCTACAGGCCTCTGTAAGCACATTAAATATTTATGTTCATGCAAGCACAATCAGAAAAAGACTGAACAAGTATGGCTTTTATGGAAGGCTGGCTAGGGAAAAGCCCCTTCTCTCCAAAAAGAATAAGGCAGCACGACTTCAGTTTGCAAAATTGCATCTGAACATACCATAAATGTTCTGGAACAATACCTTTTGGCCTGACGAGACCAATGTGGAGATGTGTGGTCATCATGCAAAACACCACGTTTTGCGAAAATCAAATACAGCATATCAACAGAAACACCTCATAACAACTGCTTTGGGCTTGTTTTGCAGCCACAGGACCTGGGAAACTTACAGTCATTGAGACAACTATGAATTCCACTTTATAAAAGATATTCTTGAGACAAATGTGAGGCCATCTGTCCAGGAGCTTAAGCTGGGCCAAAATTGGGTCATGCAACAGGACAATGATCCCAAGCACACCAGCAAATGTCCAGACCTCAACCCCATTGAGATGCTGTGGCGGGATCTTAAGAGAGCTGTGTATAAATTAATGCCCTCAATCGTCAATGAACTGAAGCAATGTTGTAAAGAAGAGTGGACCAAAGTGACGTGAGAGTCTGATAAACTCCTACAAGTTACTTCTAGTTACTCTTGCTAAAGGTGGAAGCCTCCTCACTTGGATAGATCATAAAGTTCCTCTGCAGTCTCCACCAAAAACTCAACATCAGGCTCTTCTTGATCTGTGCAACAAGCAACAGCTGCGCTTAAAAGACCTCACAGGCTCCCTTGCAGTAATTCCATTTGAATTACTGTAAGGGAGCAAGTCTCATGGCGTCTTAGACGTCATTAGGGAAAATTGGGAGGAGGAACCTTCTAACAGCAAAAATTAAATTCACTATGTTCTGGACCTGAGAGCAAAATTCCACTCAATTCGTCCCGGTCCCTTGTGGATACCACCTCTCCCCAACCCAGACAGCAGGTTGCCAGGTTGCAAGGGGAATTTTCCAATGTGTTTTAGCCAATATCCAATCACATGGACCTAATAGTGCACCACATCGAGACTCCTCCAAGTGTGGTTCTATGTAGCCATCCATACAGGTTACCTAAACACAATCAAAACATGGTTCAGCATGAATTCAAGGCTATGCTTGACATGGGAGTAATTGAGGAGTCCCACAGTGACTTAAGCAGCCTTGTGGTTTGGTGCCCAAGGCCAGTGGGTCAGTCCATTTGTGTGTGGACATTTTTGTGTGGAAGTTTAGTTTAGTTTAGTTACTCCACTTCTGTTTGGTTTGTTTGGAGCCCCAGCAATGTTTCAAGTGTCTGATGGACAGAATACTGCCTGCAAAATGCATATGCCACTGCTTATTTAGATGATATTTTCAATTACAATAATGATTGGCAGTGGCTTTTACAAGATCTGAGAGCTGTCCTGAGATCCTTGAGATGGGCAGGACTCACAGTAAATCCAAAGAATTGTGCAGCCCAGTTGTCTGGGCTCATACTAATGCATTGAACAGAAAGCTGGGGGCTGTTTTGTTCCAGGTGGTGGAGGAGGAGGAGGAGGAGCAGCCTGTGCTGTACATCAGCTGGAAGCTCTCGGTAAGAGAGAGCAAGTGCATAGAGTAGGAGTGTCTGGCCATCAAGGGGGCGGTCATATTACCTACTGGGGAGCCCCTTTACCCTCTGTTGTGATCATGCCCCACTCCAATGGCTCCACTACATGAAAGATGCCAACATGCGGATGGCTGGTTGGTATCTGGCAACTCAAATTTGAGATTGCCCACAGGCCTGGGGCACAGATAGTGGTGGCGGATTACCTCTTCCACCAGGGTGGGGGGAGTCAGCTGCAGGCCAACTTGAACAGGGCAAAAGCCGCGAGCTAGTGGTTTGTGGTTCTGTTGGTTTGTCTTTTTTGTTGAGTTTTTGAAAGTGTGCTGAAAAAGCGCAGTGTAAATAAATGTGAGCCTGGAGCTCTGCTAAAAGTCTTCCTCCATACACCAGGTTCTACATGTTACTGAATTATAGTGTGTACTTATTTTTTCCACACCTGGTTTCTGAATGCCAGCTTACTTTTTGGAATAAATGACTATATATTGCAATCTGTTGTGTTATTTTTTTGTTGTCACCTGAGGTTATTTTGTTTGTTTATCAAAGTTGGTGAGGACCACATAATTGTTATGTAGTCCCTGTTAAATAAAAACATAGATTTAAGGAGGGTGTCCTTTCTTTTTCCCATGACTGTAATTACACATATTACCAAATATTCAAGAGCTGGCAAAATTGGGACTATGGTCACTATAATGATCAATTAATTTTTTTTCCCACCCATGACTGGAAGAGGGACAGGGACTAATGCAGCTAGTTCAGACATTTTCACATACATAAAGATATCTACAAAAAGCAAAATCTACAAAAAGAGAAGAATGTGTTATTGCATTGTTAAACATCCATTTTAAATTGTAGATAATTTTGCTACAGTATTGCATAACACTTTAGGAAAATGTGTCCAGAAGTAGTAGTTTAAACAGTAGCAAATCAGTAACACTGATGGAATGTATCACCAAAAATTGTATCCTGACTAAATAAATAAATAAATAAAATTACATAATGTTAAAGTCTCCACTTAAATTTCACTTATTTCTGGGGGGAAAAAAATCAAGGGCATTTTGAGGTAGTTAATATTGCATCAAAATGAATAGCCTCACCCTGATGACTATGTGGCCCTTGCATGTGCCACTGCGATCCAGCTCACGATGCTCTTTTACCATGACAATCTCACCTTCTTCTTCCACCTTGTGCATGTTTTTCTCCACGTGGTTGAGGATGCGCCAGTAGTCCTCCTGGGCAATGCACACCAACTAAGCCGAACAAACATGAGACAGCAGCTTGAATTTGGAGTAGAACATGTCATTCTGCAAACAGCGCTCATACACCAGAACAATTTTATAACTCTTCCATAGCTTAAAGAAAATTTTCCAGGACCACATATTTTGCTTTTTTATCATGAATAAACCTTTCATTTGCCACAACACAATCATAAGATGCTTGCATGATACAGAGCAGTGTTATTTGGTTTATTCTTTGGGCCAGTACATTATACAATTTTCCAAGACCCCAGGTCTGGAAAATGAAGCTTAATTTTATTGACTTTTCAAAATTTTCCAGGACGATGGGCTTGTGCAACATACAGCCACTCCAACAGCAGCCTAGTGGAGCCATAGTGGCATAGCACTAAAATAGCTTAAGGATGAAAAACTCTGGTCTCACCAGATTAACTTATATAGGCTAGGTCAAATGATTCTGCCCTGGAGGACATCATTAGAGGAAGTGAATTCAGCAAACATTGCTTTTACGTAATTGGGCAGGTAGAGAACCCAAGAACAAGAAGTTGCTGCTTTGTTTTCAGGTACAACTATTTCTATGAGATCTAGATATTTATTTATTCCTGCTTTAGCTATCATCATTCTGAGGTTTGCATTTTTGCTACACTGTAAAAAATGAATAAGGGGTCGAGTAGATTGTATTAAAACTATGAATTAATTAAATAATAAGTATTTTCTAAATAAATAAAGATAAATTAAAAATTAAAAATAAAGAAATCTTTTTGAGTAGTTTACATGAACATGTTTGAGTAATCTGGTAAAAATATTAATCACTGGAGTGCACTAGAAAACTTAAAATAATAATAATAATAATAATAATAATAATAATAATAATAATAATAATAATAATAATAAATTGTGTTTTCCAGTCAAGCCTTTATAATATCCTTACATATTTTCATACATATATGTAGACAAGATGCATAGGCTTAATTTCATTTAAGAAATTCAATTACTGGCACCACAATGAATGGAGGTGACTGAGATGGGACTGAGGCAGTGTATGGACTATTCCTTTAATTAAATGACAATTTTACAGCTGATAATGAAGCACAATTTGAATGAGTACTGGTCTATGAATAAGATGTACCTGGCAGTCATCCCCTTTTGTGCGCACCTCTCCATTCATACATTGTTTCACCAAGGAGGCAGAGATTCCAAAGCTGTTCCCCATGCAGAGGATTTCGGTTCGGCTGTCTCCATAACTTATCTCTACTGCGCCGTTCAGGATAACATACCATAGATCCAACTAAAAACAACAAAACTCCTGTTACAAATAAGTAACTGTATCATCATATGTCACTAACAATTGGGCCAGATGGGAACATCATGTTGGGTATGTGTGGCAAGTCAGAATATTTTACCATCAAAAGGGTACTATAGCTAACCATTTTATAAAATAGCATAAGAAACTTGCAATTATTACAATTATTATGATAATGACTAGGTCTTTCATTTACAGTACACAGACTAATTTAATATTTAGAGCTGGTAAAATCAATTAGCATTTTTCAGTTTATGCTAGCTGAAATTGATTATTTTCACTATTTTTCATTTTTTCAGTGTTGAAAGAGACGTGACTTTCGGGGGAGAGACTCATGCTTACTCTAAATGTATTTAAATCTAAGACATTAAAAAGCATACAGACAGCATAGCAAGGGTTATGCCTTAACTGAACTGCAAACTAATTTACTAATGGAGTCCTCCAAATTTACGGAGGACTACATCTTCAAGCAAAATAACACTGTGGGGACAGGTTAGTGGTTGAGTGTTGCTTGTGAAAGTGAAATTGACTTAAAGCATAGTAAAGGGAAAATAAGTAGATCCTCTCATACCACATTTCTTTCACACCTGCCTCATGAGACCTCGTTCTCCTCAGCCAGGGGTTACAAACACATCTTTTTTGCATATTTTTCAATGCATATGCAGTTTGGGGCATTTATATCTAAAAGTGTTTTACTGTGGCCTGAACAGAGACCAAAGAATGCATCCACAAAGTATTATGACCAAAGGACAAATATGACAAATATCTCAAGTCAAGTCAAGTGAATTTACTGTCATTTCAACCATATACAGCTAGTTAGTACACATTGAAACAAAACAACTTTCCTCCAGGACCATGGTGCTACATAAAACAACACAGAACTACAAGAGACTACACATCACTACAAATAGTGCACTTGCAAACATGTGCAAATAGCACAAGACAATAGTACAATAGTACAATAACTGCCAAAACAGGACAACAGACACAGTAAGAGACAGTGCAGTGCCAACTAGTACACAGTCCTAACATGAAAGAGTCAGATATAACATTAGTGCAATAGAGTAACAATATAATAAATTGCTGTGAATGTAAACATAACATACTATGACATAGTATTCGGCAGATAAGCTTATACTATATAGGGGCATAGCAGTTATTGGGGTAGCAGCCAGGTAGAGAGTATAGTAATACATATTTTTATGCAATATTGAGAAAACTAGTACTAAAACTGGTACTATTGCCATAATTACAAAGGGTTTTCTAAAAAATGTCACAAGCCCTCAGATCCTGTGAAGACATTTGTGGCAGTGGGGGTGCAGTCGAGTGTCAGCTGTGGATGGAGAGAGAATGTGGGCTCTTATGGGCAACCTAAGTACAGTCTTTCCTTCCAGTAGAGGCTGTGACCCAGTCAGAGACAGAGCTGGTGAAACGAATGCAACACACACTTGAATTTGAGTTTGCACTTGAGCTTCACACAAGTAGCGAACTGCTTGGGACTTTGTTGTTTTCCTTGTGTTGCATTCAAAAAAATTAAGAATACAAGAAACCCAATGCTTGGTCAAAACAGAGTCCTCCACATACCCCTACACACCAGGTTCTACAGTGGTGCCAAAACCCAGGAAAAGGATGGTGCCATGGAAGCCTCCCCACATGGCAAAATCATCAAGTCCTTCACAAGCCACCACCAGAAACATCAAGCCCTCCTTGACCTGCACAACTTTTCATGGACAAAATACTCCTCCCACACAGCACATATGCTGTTGCATGTTTAGATTATAGAATTATTTATAGTAATGATTGGTAACAGCATTTACAATATCTGAGAGCCTTGTCTTGTGTGCAATTGGTGTGTAATTGGACATACATTATCAGGGCTTCCACAATTTGGGTGGGTCCCCAAATTGACAAGACAGCAGCAATTGTGGCCTGCCCAAGACCCCTGTTGGGGCTGGCTGGCTATTATCATAGGTTTGTACCTAATTATTTGGATGTCACCAGTCCATTGACTGAATTCACTAAATAGGGAGTGCCAGATCCTGTCCAGTGGTGGGAGCCATGCAAATGGGCCTGTAAAACAGTTCTGTGGGGGGCCTGCTGTTGCATTCACCAGACTTGTCTCTCCCTTTTGTTCTGTAGACTAATACTTTGGACAGAGGGCTGGGGCCATTTTGTTCCTGGTGGTGGAGGGGGAGGTGTACCCAGTGCTGTACATCAAACAGAAACTCTGGGCTAAGGGAAGGCAAGCACAGTATGGTTGAGAAGGAGTGCTTAGCCATCAAATGGGTAGTTACCTTATGATACTACCTATTAGGGCGCCCTTTTACCCTCAGTTCCGGTCAAGCCCTGCACCACCTTAGTATCTGGCACTACAGCCATTTACAGTCATAGGAAAAATTCTCTTTCAATTCTATGTTTTTATTTATCAGGGGCTAAATAACAACAACTCATCAACTTAGATAAACAAACAAATAACCTCAAGTGACAACAAAATACACAACAGATTTCAATATGTAGTAATTTTTTCCCAAAAAATTAAACAAACATTCAGAACCTAGGTGGAAAAAATAAGTATACCCTTCCTACTTCCACAATCATTAAGAGAGTAATTAGTAGCCAGCTGTTACTAATGAAATGTACAAGATTAGTTAGTCATCAAGAAGTGTGACTACCTCTATAAAAGCAGAATTTCTGCAGTTTGGTGTTCTGGAGAACTCAGGTGTGTGTCTACAACATGCCAAGAAGAAAGGACATCAATCGGGGAAGGTTATAAGGCCATTATCAAACAATTTGAAATTCACCATTCTACAGTGAAAAGGATTGTTTACAAATGGAGAGTGTTCAAGAAAGTAACCATTTGTTGGAAATGAGCTATTTAGATTAAGCCCACATTCTCCACCAAAATATGTAGGGAAACTAGCAGATCAGCTCAGAGGGGGGAAATTTTGCAAGCTTAATATCGCAACAACTAATCATCTATTCATCCAGCGATAAGTTGAGATTAGTGTTTTTGTTAATTATGTAAGATAATACCTCCATGGCCACTGGCAATAATATCCTAAATATAGAGAAAACACTATATTAAAAGCACAGTAAGAAGCTCAGCGGTTTAAGGCAGTAAATTATAAGCATAGAGACACAAGACACTTGCCTTTAAAATCATACAAGACTTTATTAGACTATTCTAAAACAGAGAAACTAATCTAACACAAACGCACACACTCATGCACACACAGAGGTGAGTGAAGAAGGGTTCTGAACAGAGAATGAATAAATCCCTAGTTTCTAGCACTATATTCTATTTTTTAGACTGTGACCTGAGTGAACCATCACTTTATCAATTTTAACCTTTGTTTCATTTAGAAGGGCTTTAAACTTTGTATTAAACGCACCAGTTCAGTGAGAATCTGGAGGTACTGTACTTGCATTTACATTGTCTCTTTGCGTGGGGATTCCCTCACTGCATCATTGTCTGGAGGGCATATCAACAGAAACACCTCATACCAACTGTCAAGCATGGTGGTGGAAGGGTGATGATTTGAGCTTGTTTTGCAGCCACAGGACCTGAGAAACTTGCACTCATTATGAAAATGATGAACTCCACTTTATAACCCATGACTGTAATTTTGAGGTGGAAAACAGGCTGGGGGCACAAATGGTGGATTTCCTTCTACACACATACACATTATTAAAATAATGCACACTCATGTCAATGCTCATTTTCTATTCATATCATATTTTGACATGTCTCATCACCTTAATTATCATTACACTTGACTTTCAGTTTTAGTTTACTCTTCCGGGAGTCTCTTTGAGATCTGGACCAGTCAAAGCTATGGAGCTCATGAATCTCATTTAAATATTCTTTCCTCTCCCTACTTAAGAGTTTGCATTTTTTTTTTATTACCACAGAAAACTAAAACTGTTAAATCTTCAGTTTTCTATATCTTACAGTGCCAAAAGTTTGAGAACCCTTTACTATTTTCTTTTTTTTCCGCATAAATTTGACCAGCTCAGATCCTAAAAATAGATAAAGAGAACCCAATTAAACGAAACACTATAGTTTTTTTTTTTACATTTATTTATTGAGAAAACCTATCCAACATTAAATAACTTTGCCAGAAATGTATGGGAACCTTTGCTTTCAGTAACTGGTGTGACCCACTTGAGCAGCAATAACTTTCAGCAAATGTTTCCTGTAACCCTGCACAATGGGTTGGAGGAATTTTGGCCCATTCCTCCTTACAGCAAACTGCTTCAACTCAATAATGATGGTGGACTTCCTTGCATGAACTGCTCTTTTTAGGTCCTTCCACAAGATTTCTATTGGTTTAAGGTTTGGACGTTGACTTGGCCATTCCAAAATGTTAAATTTCTCCTGCTTTAACCATTTCTTTGTAGTCTTACTTGTGTGCTTAGGATCGTTGTCTTGATGCATGACTCCTTTACAGTTAAGCTTTGGTTCACAGACAGAAGCTATAGGCTTCTATATAGGCTTCTGGTTTATCCATGTAGTATTGGGCAAACTTCAGAGAGGCAGCAATGCTCTTTTTGGAGAGGAGTGGCTTCCTCCTTGCTATCCTGATATGCACACAATTCTTGTTCAGTGTTTGCCTGAAACACAGCACCTGCAAAAGCACAAGTACCCTTTAGCCTCAACTGAGGCCATGGAACAGCAAGGAGTAACTGATTAAAAGACTACAGAGCCCGAGAAGCTGAGTAGAGAGAGAGCATAAGTACAATGTAGGAGGAAACTAGCCCATTAAGAGCTTTAAAAACAAATGAAAGGACCTTAAATTGGATACTGTACTGGACAGGAAGCTAGTGAAGAGAGGCTAAAACTGGAGTGATGTGATCCCTCTTTTTGGTTGCCAGTAAGCAGTGGTGTTCTGAATTAATTGAAGGCGAGTCAGTGCTGACTTACTGAGTCCTATGTACAAGGGATTGCAAAAATCTAAGCGTGAACATATGAAAGTGTTATTGACTTCTTCAAATATACTGGTTGGAGAGGAGTGGTTTGATTTTTGCAACTGCTCAGAGTTGATAAAAACTACTTTTAAAGACAGAGTCAATTTGTTGGTCAAATCTCAAGTCAGGACCAAAAATGACACCAAGATTTTTAACCTGAGGCTTTACATACTGAGGGACAGCTCCTAGGTGATTTGATAAACTGGCTGTGTGTTTGGAATGGCTGAAAAAAAAATTATGTCCGTTTTCTCTTCACTGAGTTTTAAAAAGTTATTCTTCCAGACATTCATTAAGATATCAGTCTCTCACATCGTTGTGGAGAAATTTTGGCCCTCTCTTCTTTACAACATTGCTTCAGTTCATTGAGTGCATTTGTTTATGCACAGCTCTCTTAAGATCCCACCATAGCATCTCAATGGGGTTGAGGTCTGGACTTTGACTTGTCCATTCCAACACCTTGATTTTTTTCTTCTTTAGCCATTGAGAAGTTAATTTGATGGTATGCTCGGGATCATTGTCCTGTAGCATGACCCAATTTCGGCCCGGCTCAAGCTGCTGGACAGATGGCTTCACATTTGTCTTACAGATATTCTGGTATAAAGTGGAGTTCATCATTTTCTTAATGACTGCAAGTTTCCCAGGTCTCGTGATAAAGCTTTTGGGTTTTCTTTATATCTCCGAGCATTAAACAGTCTGACCTCTAGTAGTCCTCTACTAGAGGACTGAATTTGTCGGGACACTCATTCCTGGAAAGATTGGCAAATATCTTGAAGGCTATCCCTTTTGCAATCCTTTGCACTGTAGAATGGTGAATTTCAAGTTGTTTGGAGATGGCCTTACAACCATTCCCAGACTGATGAGCAGAAACAATTGCTTCTCTAAGGTACTGCCTGAGGTTCTTTCTTCTTGGCAGGATGTGGACACACACCTGAGTGCTCCAGAATACCAAACTAATAGAGGTAGTCACACTTCTTGAAGATTAACTAATCTTGTGCATTTAATTAGTAACAACTGGCTGCTAATTACTCTCTTAATGATTGTGTACTTTTTTCCCACCTGGTTTCTGAAAACTGCTTTACTTTTTGAGGAAAAAAATGACTACATGCTGAAATCTGTTTTTTTTCTTTTCTTTTTATAGATGTTGGTGAGGTGACCACACAATTGTTATTTAGGCCCTAATGAAAAAACATACTTTCTTTTTAGCACATATATATATATGTATGTATGTATATACATATATATATATATATATATATATATGTATGTATGTATATATATATATGTATGTATATATATATGTATGTATATGAAAGAACAGTGCTGCTTGTGGAAAGCGAGAGATAAATGGCTGCAAGGCCGAACAAAGCACGGTGATGACTGCGTCAGCTCCTCACCCTCAGGCAGAAGCCTGGAGACTATAAAAGGGCACGGTGGGTGGACACAGAAAGGTATGCGAGTTTTGTCACCATGAAAATCTTGATCCGTTTCTCTTTCTCTTAATCAGAGACCGACGACAGTGCCGAGGAGCCGCGCCGCAAGACAGCGACCTCCACACTTCCGGGACGCCTCCTGACATCGCCACTCACCGCTGCTCTTCCGCACCACTCTAGCCCACCGACAGTGATATACCTTCCCACTCCTCACCGCCACCATTCCCCCTCACAACACTGCTAAAATAATAAAATCACTTGTGTTTGCACTGAACCTGCCTGTCCTGTGTCTGTGTTCTACCTGCCATATATATACAGTCAGGTCCAGAAGTATTTGGACAATGACAGAGTTTTTGTGATTTTGCCTTTATACACTACCACAATGGATTTGAAATAAAACAATCAAGATATGATCGAAGTGTAGACTTTCAGCTTTATTTTAAGAGGTTCCACAAAAATATGGCATTTACCATTTAGGAATTACAGTCATTTTCAACAAAGTACCTCCATTTTCAGGGGCTCAAAGGTATTTGGACAAAGTGACATAATTGTAAATATAACCATAATTTTTCATACTTGTATGAAAATCCTTTGCAGTCAATGACTGCCTGAAGTCTGGAGCCCATGTTCTCAAAACTCAAATTCTGAGTTTGAATTGAATTGAATTGAAAACCTTTATTGTCATTGCATGTAACATACAACGAAATTTCGTATCTCTCATGGAAATGCAACTATATCCATCTACATTCACTCATGAAAAACATACAATATTATTATTATCATTAAAAACCAATATTAAAGTGACTTGTGCATTCATTGCAGTAGTATGGCACAGTCCATCCTTCCAAAATTTTAAGGGTAGTTATGAAGAAAGAGAAACGGGGAGGAAGAATTCAGTTTGCATATGGCTGTTGGGTAAAAGCTGTTGCTGAATCTGGAGGTGCAAGTCTTTAAAGCTCTGTAGCGTCTTCCAGATGGCAGTGGTGCAAACAAATTGTGAAAAGGGTGAGTGAGTTGCAATTTCCATACTGTAATGCCATATGTTAGTATACTTGCTATCGTACAGTGGTAGATTGACTTCAACAGTCTGGCAGAGAGATGGGCCTTTCTCAAAATTCGGAGAAAGTAAAGTCTCTGTTGGGCCTTTTTGACCAGAGCAGCAGTGTTAACAGTCCATGTAAGGTCCTCTCTAAAATGGATGCCCAAGAACTTAAAAATGGACACTCTCTCCACCTCCTCTCCCTTTATTTCCAAGGGCTGAAGTTCCTCTCCCTCTTGCCTGAAGTCTATGACTAGCTCCTTCGTCTTTTTGATGTTAAGAGGCAATTTCCTCCCAGGAGATGCTTTGCCAGGCCTTCACTGCAGCCAGCTTCAGCTGCTGCTTGTTTGTGGGTCTTTCTGCCTTCAGTCTTGTCTTCAGTATGTGAAAAGCATGCTCTATTGGGTTGAGATTAGGCGACTGACTGGGCCATTGAAGAATATTCCATTTCTTTGCCTTCAGAAAGTCTTGAGTTGCTTTCGCAGTATGTTTAGGGTCATTATCCACCTGCACTGTGAAGCGGCGTCCTATCAGTTTTGTAGCATTTGGCTGAATGGGAGCAGAGAGTATAGCCCTATACACCTCAGAATTCATCTTGCTACTTTTGTCAGCAGTTACATCATCAGTAAACACCAGCGAGCCTGTTCCATTGGCAGCCATACATGCCCATGCCATAACACTGCCTCCACCATGTTTGACACATGATGTGGTATACTTTGAGCTGTTCTTTACTTTCTCCAGGCTTTTTTTAGATGTTTTCTGGCAAAGTCTAATCTGGCTTTCCTGTTCTTGAATGTTACCAGTGGTTTGCACCTTGTTGTAAACCTTCTGTATTTATGTTCATGAAGGTCTCTCTAGATTTTGACAATGATACACCTACCTTCTCTTGACTTCTGTTAATGTTGTGAAGGGGTTTTTCTTCACCAAGGAAAGGATTCTGCAATCATCCACTTTAGTTGTCTTCCGTGGTCTTCCAGGCCTTTCGATGTTGTTGAGCTCACCCGTGCTTTCTTTCTTTTTAAGAATGTACCCAACTGTTGATTTGGACACACCTAAGATAGCACCTATTTTTGCTATCTCTCTTATAGATTTATGTTGGTTTTTCAGCCTAATGATGGCCTCCTTCATTTGCATCGAGATCTCCTTGGACTTCATATTTGTAGCTCCATTCAAACAGCTGCCAAATGCCAACTCAATACCTGATATCAACTCCAGACATTTTATCTGCTTCATTTGTCTTGAAGCAACAAGGGAATGGACCACACCTGGTCAATTAACTTCTTGTCAATCAATTGTCCAAATACCTTTGAGCCCCTGAAAATGGAAGTACGTTGCTTAAAATAGCTGTAATTCCTAAATGGTAAATGCCATATTTTTGTGGAACCTCTTAAAATAAAGCAGAAAGTCTACACTTCGATTACATCTTGATTGTTTTATTTCAAATCCATTGTGGTGGTGTATAAAGGCAAAATCACAAAAACTCTGTCATTGTCTAAATACTTCCGGACCTGACTGTATATGTACAAATATGTCAGATATATACACCAAGTTTATGTGCCATGTAAAAGAGGGTGCTGTAGAGCCCTCTCACCACACCCATGTGCTACCCTTTGCCCTTGCCTAATGGCTGATGACTCTGACGTGTGTGCCAAATTTCATGAGTTTTTAAGCATGTTAAGGGCCCCAAAAGCCCCCGAAACCATGGGGAAAAAATAATAAATAAATAAATAATAATCTTTAGGAAAACAATAGGGCCCTGTACACTTTCAGTCCTTGGGCCCGAACTGTTTGAGAGATCAAAAATCCGTCTAAAATTTAGCATCTTCAATGTCTTGACATAACGTTGACCAAGTTTGGTGACCTGATCGCATGAATCCCCTAGGAGGAGTATTTAATAGTTCAGAAACTGCTATTTTCAAAAAATCCACATTAAATCCAAAATTACCTACTTCTTGTTGGGCGGAGCTAATGACTGTCATTTTGAAAGTTGTCCGGGTTGATGAGAAAAATATATATGTACCAAGTTTGGTGACTGTAGGCGAAACTGACCCCACCACTTTAGTCAAAAGGGGGCGCTACAGAGCCTCCCCTCCACACTCATGTCTTAGCTTTTGCCTACGCCTAACGGTCGACAACACTGATGTGTGTGCCGACCTTCTTGAATTTTTAAGTATGCTAAGAGCCTCAGAAACACCCGAAAAAAGTATTAATGTTTGCTGCATTACCATGGCAATACTATTATGGCATATAACATGGTGCGTGCTTACCTCCTGTTTGTCATGCAGGATGACGGTGCCAGCCTGTTCTACAACCTCAAAGACCATGACTGTACACAGCTCTCTCCTCACAGACATGGTCATGTTGGCAAATGCTGGCAGCTGATGCATAAACTCTAGGAGCAGCTCTGGAGAAGAAAAATCTTTTAAAATTGGGGTGTGTGTGTGTGTGTGAGAGAGAGAGAGAAAGAGAGAGAGAGAGAGAGAGAGCAAGAGAGAGAGAGAGAGAGAGAGAGAGAGAGAGACCAAGGGCCACTTTTCTAAGTGTTCCCTCAACTTACATCACTACTACATCAGTAATTGCTATACAGCTTAAAACCAGGATCAAGACCTTGAAGATGTTTTTCAATCTGTTGCTACAAAAAATTAGGTTCCTAATCCATGACTTCTTTCCCCTCTTCATTTAAAGGACAACTTATGACCAGGGCTGGTATGCACAAAGCTTCTGAGAATTAACTTTGAACATAGTCTACTTAAGACCAAATAAATTCTTAGCTAAATGGTGGGAGTAAAAAAGGTTCTGAGAGCAAATCTTAGCAATGAAATGCAGGTAAATGTTTCCTAAGGAAAATATATTTCTTTGAAATCATTGAAATCAGAAAAATAAATAAAAAATAAATATATGTATGTATGTATAAACAAGCAGTAACTGAAGGCAGCTGCAGTGAAAGCCTGGCAAAGAGTCTCAAGGGAGGGGGATCTACATCCAAGTATTAAAAATAATCCTAATATTTATGATTGTTAGTTTGGCCAATTACTTTTGAGCCTGTGAAAAATTGAGGGAAGCCGCAAAAAAAGGCAGTAATTACTAAACAGTTAATGCAATATTTTTGTTAAATCCCTTGAATTAAAGCTGAAAGTCTACACTTCAATCATATCTTGATAGCTTCATTTTAAATCCACTGTGGTGGTGTACAGAAGCAAAATTACAAAAATTGCGTCACTGTCCAAATATTTATGGTCCCGACTGTATATACCAATCAGCCATTACATTAAAACCACCTGCCTAATATTGTGTAGGTCACAATATTGCCGAAAAAACAGCTCTGACCCGTTGAGGCATGGACTCCATAAGACCTCTGAAGGTGTGCTGTGGTATCTGGCACCAAGACATGTATCAGATCCTATAAGTTCTGTAAGTTACAAGGTGGGGCCTCCATGAATCGGATTTGTTTGTCCAGCACATCCCACAGATGCTCAATCAGATTGAGAACTGGGGAATTTGGAGGCTAAGTCAACACCTTGAAATCTTTGTCATGTTCCTCAAATCATTCCTGAACAATTTTTGCAGTGTGGCAGGGCATATTATCCTGCTGAATAAGGCCACTGCTGTTAGGTAATACTGTTGCCATGAAGGAGTGTACTTGATTTGTAACAATGTTAATGTCAAAGTAACATCCACACGAATGCCTGGACCCAAGGTTTCCCAGCAGAACACTGCCGAGAGCATCACACTGCCTCCACCAGCTTGCATTCTTCCCATCGTGCATCCTGGTGCCATCTCTTACACAGGAAAACGACGTACATGCATCCAGCCATTCACATGATTTAAAAGAAAACGTGATTCATCAAACCAGGCCACCTTCTTCCATTCCTCCATTGTCCAGTTCTGATTCTCCGGGAACACCCCAAAAGACCTGTCGTTTTGGAGATGCTCTGACCCAGTTGTCTAGCCATCACAATTTGGCCCTTGTCAAAGTCACCCAGATCCTTACATTTGCCCATTTTTCCTGCTTCCAACTCAACTGCGAGAACTGACTGTTTGCTGCCTGTCTAATACAGATCATCCCTTGACAGGTGCCATCATAACAGGATTATCAACATTATTCACCAGTGGTTTTAATGTTGTGGCTGATCAGTGTGTGATATACAGGGTGTCCCAAAAGTCTCCATATATAGAGGAAATTAACACTTTTTAGCAAAATGGAACTTTATTTACAAAACATTCTCTACATGAACTTGTGTTAACACATCTGGTGTTATGTATGTCCATCGCAACCTTGTGACAGCTTCCCAAACCAGCCATGAGAATGATTTCAATACGTTCTTCTTTTGTCAAAAGCATTCTTAAAGGCGATCTGAAAAAAATATATAATATAAAGTAAGTATGAAAAATTTTGGAAGACATTTTGCTAAAAAATGTTCATTTCCCCTATGTATGGAGACTTTTGGGACACTCTGTGTGTGTACATTTTATATATATATATATATATATATATATATATATATATATATATATATATATATATATAGACATTTTGTGAAACATAGGCAAATGACCATTGATTGCAAAAAAAAAAAAAAATCAGTTAGGCAGAGTGGCCTCTAGTAGCAATAATCCCACTTTCTCACAAAAATACGTAAATGGGAGAGCTGACTTTCATGTGATTGTACTCAGTACAAAAACAAGAAAAAGACAAATAAGAGAAAATATGGAGGAACTATCTTGGGGGATATGTGGGCAGCACATATACCGAAAAGAAAAGTAGTCATTTTTATACTGTATGCCCCCAGGAATAATGTTGTTTCTATGCTGGATAATTTCTTATTGAAGTATTATTGTGCTTACATTTTTTCCTCATCATCCCATACAAATAGGTGGATGATAAACTGGGCTCAGGAATCTGAGCTGTAACACAATACTTAAAAAACTGACAGCAGATGAATTTTAATTTACTCTCCGTGGCTGACTCCCATCACTGAAACTAGTCACAGAGGGGTTTACGCTGTGATTCATCTCAGAGAAAATCAAACATGCTTGAAAATATTGGAGCCTCTGCAATCGCTTGCCGATTGAGAAAACTGCAATGCTAAACCATGCACACTGCAGGAGCAGTCACCACAAGAGCATGCAGAGAGTAATCACTGAGCCCCAAAATTAGTCATTGTCTGGGAAATCAGGGCTAAAACAGTGTAATGTGGACTAGGCATCCTAAAGGAATCCTGAAAGTTGGGGGTGCTGCACCCTCAGCACAGCCATTTCCTGCATCCTTGGCCACCAGAGAAAGAGAAATAGTTCATTCAGTGTCAATCCTGCAATGTCATTATAGGTTTGGAGATGGCCCAGCATAGCAGTTCTAAAAGTACAAGAGCTAAAGCCAAACATACACTGTGTCATATGGTTAGCTTGTGAGTAAACTGAGTTTTTAAATTAAATATAAGATTATTCATATTTACAATCAACATACGGTACATCTTTAAGATTTGCGCATAAACCAGTCATTATTGTGTTGTTTCTTATAAAGACATTAACTGTTTTTTAAATCATAAAAATTTTCAGTGATCAAATGTTTCCAGAAAAACTATAAGAAACAACACAATAATGACTGGTTTATGCGCAAATCTTAAAGATGTACCGTATGTTGATTGTATACTGGATGCACATATCAGTGCAGCTACCTTTTGCTACTCTTACCAATTTGAGACACCTCTGAAGCACTCCTAAATAAAGAACTCAGTACATTACTCACTTAATTAGGCCTAAGAATAGATGTAAATTCCGTGACTTTTTTCTGGCACCAAATTTTACTCTGATTTGCTTTATGCATACCAAGCCAGAACATTATTCTATCTATCTTTAATGATTACTTTTACAGGAAAAAGGCTAACCGATGTCATCATCATTGCGCTCGGCTGGCTCCTTCTCCAGACACTCTCTCACCACATCTCGGCCAAGCAGAGTGTCTGAAGCATGCTCTAGGTCTTCATCTTCCTCATACTCATCATCTGAATCCACAGGTGCCTCTGGGAGCCCAGACAGATCCATGTCACCAACTTCACTCTCTGTGGCCTAAAAGAGTTTAAAATGCACTTATAATTTTTCCACCATTGCTTTTACAGTTGGTTCAAATGACAGACCTTTTTACAATTAAGCCAAATAATATAAAATGTTGTTCATATTGCTCCCATGTTTCACTTTAGTTTTCACTTCATTCACAAAGGAAAAACTGCAGGACAATACAGGAAAAGAGTGGAGCTTGTGAAATATTGTAGAACAACATTCTGACAATGTAAAAAGTGTATTAATAAAATGAGTCTTTACATGGTAGATATCTGATAAGCTACTGCTTGCTGAATCACTGCCGATGCTGCATCCTGATTGGCTGGGTGGTACTGGCATCACTGGCGGATGTGGGTGATCCGTCAAGTGCATCTTGCCAAAATCTCCAGGAAGCTGTTTACACAAGACAGGATACAACAGGGACTGATCTTAGAAGGATTTAACTTAGATCAAATTACCAAGGCTGAGGTGAAGTACTACTGTTTTTTTTTCCATGTTCCATATCAATACATTATGCAAGCCAATATGATGAGAGAGGGGCAAATAGGATATGCATTAGAATTATAGGTATGTATAGAGACACATATATCAAAGCTTTTTTGAATTGTTTGAAACATTTTGAATTCAAAAACAAATATAAAATATAGCTGCAAGCAGTGATGATGGGCCCAAGCACTACGGTGCCATCGCCACCCGGTTTGATCTTTAATCACTCAGTGCATGCAGAAGATATGAGACACTTTCTATTTAAAAGTATTTAAAAGTTCACTGCATGCACTTTTCACAAAATCCAAAATGGCCGACTTCCTGTTGGCAGAGCAAAGTGTTAAGTGAAAGTCCGGGTCGATGACAACAATATGTGTACTGAGTTTCGTATATACAGTCATGTCCAGAAGTATTTGGACAATGACAGAGTTTTTGTGATTCTGCCTTTATACACTACCACAATGGATTTGAAATAAAACAATCAAGATGTGATCGAAGTGTAGACTTTCTGCATTACTTTAAGAGGTTCCACAAAAATATGGCATTTACCATTTAGGAATTACAGCCATTTTCAACAAAGTACCTCCATTTTCAGGGGCTCAAAGGTATTTGGACAAAGTGACATAATTGTAAATATAACCATAGTTTTAATACTTGGATGAAAATCCTTTGCAGTCAATGACAGCCTGAAGTCTGGAGCCCATGTTCTCAAAACTCAAATTATGAGTTTCCTCCCAGGAGATGCTTTGCCAGGCCTTCACTGCAGCCACCTTCAGCTGCTGCTTGTTTGTGGGTCTTTCTGCCTTCAGTCTTGTCTTCAGTATGTGAAAAGCATGCTCTATTGGGTTGAGATTAGGCGACTGACTTGGCCATTGTAGAATATTCCATTTCTTTGCCTTCAAAAAGTCTTGAGTTGCTTTCGCAGTATGTTTAGGGTCATTATCCACCTGCACTGTGAAGCGGCGTCCTATCAGTGTTGTAGCATTTGGCTGAATGGGAGCAGAGAGTATATCCCTATACACCTCAGAATTCATCTTGCTACTTCTGTCAGCAGTCACATCATCATCACCAGTGAGCCTGTTCCATTGGCAGCCATACATGCCCATGCCATAACACTGCCTCCACCATGTTTGACACATGATGTGGTATACTTTGAGCTGTTCCTTACTTTCTCCATTCTTTTCTCTTTTCTCTTCTCTTCTTCGTTAATCTTGTCCAAAGTTCATCAGTCCAAAGAATCTTATTCCAGAACATGGGAGGCTTTTTTAGATGTTTTCTGGCAAAGTCTAATCTGGCTTTCCTGTTCTTGAATGTTACCAGTGGTTTGCACCTTGTTGTAAACCCTCTGTATTTACATTCATGAAGGTATCTCTTGATTGTAGATTTTGACAATGATACACCTACCTTCTCCAGAGTATTCTTGACTTCTGTTAATGTTGTGAAGGGGTTTTTCTTCACCAAGGAAAGGATTCTACGATCATCCACTTGTCTTCCGTCGTCTTCCAGGCCTTTCGATGTTGTTGAGCTCACCCGATGAGCTCTGTTTCTTTTTAAGAATGTACCCAACTGTTGATTTGGACACACCTAAGGTTTTTGCTATCTCTCTTATAGATTTATGTTGGTTTTTCAGCCTAATGATGGCCTCCTTCATTTGCATCGAGATCTCCTTGGACTTCATGTTGGTAGCTCCAGTCAAACAGCTGCCAAATGCCAACTCAATACCTGATATCAACTCCAGACATTTTATCTGCTTCATTTGTCTTGAAGTAACAAGGGAATGGACCACACCTGGTCAGTTAACGTCTTGTCAATCAATTGTCCAAATACCTTTGAGCCCCTGAAAATGGAAGTACGTTGCTTAAAATAGCTGTAATTCCTAAATGGAAAATGCCATATTTTTGTGGAACCTCTTAAAATAAAGCAGAAAGTCTACACTTCGATTACATCTTGATTGTTTTATTTCAAATCCATTGTGGTGGTGTATAAAGGCAAAATCACAAAAACTCTGTCATTGTCTAAATACTTCTGGACCTGACTGTATATGTACACATATGTCAGATATATGCACCAAGTTTATGTACCATGTAAAAGAGGGTGCTGTAGAGCCCTCTCACCACACCCATGTGCTACCCTTTGCCCTTGCCTAATGGCTGATGACTCTGACGTGTGTGCCAAATTTCATGAGTTTTTAAGCATGTTAAGGGCCCCAAAAGCCCCCGAAACCATGGGGAAAAAATAATAAATAAATAAATAATAATCTTTAGGAAAACAATAGGGCCCTGTTCACTTTCACTTAAAATTTAGCATCTTCAATGTCTTGACATAACGTTGACCAAGTTTGGTGACCTGATCGCATGAATCCCCTAGGAGGAGTATTTAATAGTTCAGACCCTGCTATTTTCAAAAAATCCACATTAAATCCAAAATTACCTACTTCCTGTTGGGCGGAGCTAATGACTGTCATTAGGGACAATGGTGGTCTTCTTAAAGCATGTGGGGATCGCAGACAGTCTTAGGGAGAGATTAAAGATGTCTGTCAAAACCTCCTCTAGATGGCTGGCACATGCTTTGAGACATGGCCATGGTCGCCATCAGGACCTGATGCCTTGCGTGGGTTGACTGTCCTGAAGGATCTGATCACATCAGGCACAGGGATGGTTAGTGAGCAGCTGTTGCAGTCTACCGGTATATTCACTGCAGGGAAGGCGTTGCATGCCTCAAACCGAGCAAAGAAGGTGTTTAGCTCATCAGGCAGTGATAATGCATCCCTGTGTCTTGGACTTGTAACCCGAAGGTGAACCTGAAGGTCGTGGGTTCGAGTCTCAGGTCCGGCAGGGATTGTAGGTGGGGAGAGTGAATGACCAGCGCTCTCTCCCACCCTCAATATCACGACTGCGGTGAGACCCTTGAGCAAGGCACCGAACCCCCAACTGCTCCCCAGGCGCCGCAGCAAAAAAGGCTGCCCACTGCGCCGGGTGTGTGTTCACTACTGTGTGTGTGCGCACTTGGATGGGTTAAATGCAGAGCACAAATTCTGAGTATGGGTCACCATACTTGGCTACACGTCACTTCACTCACTTAACTTCACTTCACTGTGGAGCTCCTGTGTTCAGACACAATGTAGAGGAGACTGTTACATTCTACTGCATACTGTACTTGGTATGCCTTAGAATGTAAGACATTTGGGTTTGAGATCAAAAGATGAATATTAGATGATAGATAAGAATTTCAGTTTTCATTTCCTGATATTTACATCTAGATGTGTTAAACAGCTTAGGCCATGGCAGCTTTTAGGTGAGCAAAAGTATTGGAACAAAAGTATTTAACTTCAAGACTAAAACTTGATATTTGATTTGCACATCCCTTACTTGGAATAACTGCAACCCACTGACATCACCAGACTGCTGTGTTATTTACATTTACAGCATTATCCACTACGAGTTTATACAACTGAGCAGTTTAGGACCTAGGGTTTAGGACCTTGCTCAGGGGCCCAGCAGTGGCAGCTTAGCAGTGCTAGGATTTGATCTCACAACCTTCCAATCAGAAGTCTAATGTCTTAAACCACTGCTATATTCTTATTAATTTATGATGCTTTTCCAGGATTGTACTACAGCTTCTTTCATCCATTGTCTGTTTTCTGGGGATTCTCCCATCAGTCTCTTCTTCAGGAGGTGAAATGCATGCAGGTTAACTTGGCCAGTCAAAAACCTTCCACATTTTTCCCCTGATGAAGTACTTTGTTGTGTTGGCAGTGTGTTTTAAATTATTGTCTTGCTGCATGATGAAGCTCTTCCCAATTAGATTGGATGTAATTTGGCAGACAGAATGTTTGTGTAGGCCTTTGAATTCATTCTGGTGCTACCATCATGAGTTACATCATCAATACAGATTAGTGAGCCAATTACAGAAGTAGCCATGCAAGCCCAAGCCATGACACTACCGATGAAATTCTATATTTTGGATCATGAACAGCTTTCCATCACTTTGGTAGAGATTAATCTTTGTTCTAAAACTTTTGTGGCTCATCTCTGTAGTTCTTTGTGAATTCCAATCTGGTTTTTCGATTCTTACTGCTAATGAGTGGTTTGAATCTTGTGGTATGGCCTCTATATATCTGCTCTTCAAGGCTTCTTCAACTGGTGGATTGTGATACCTGCAATCCTGCCCTGTGGAGGTTGTTGGTGATGTCACTGATTGTTGTTTTTGGGGTTTTATACACAGCTCTCACCATGTTCCTGTCATCAACCATTGTTTTCCTTGGACAACCTGTTCGATGTCTGGTTGCTAGTACAGCAGTAGTTTCTTTCTTTTTCAGGACATTCCAAATTGTTGTATTGGATATGCTCATTGTACATTGGCTGTTATTGATTATCCCTCTCTTCTCAGCTTCAAAATGGCTTGCTTTTGGCATAAACAGTTCTCAGGTCTTCATGTATGTTTATTCTTTTTAACAGCAAATGCAATCTTCGCAGGGGAAACCAAGGGCTCAGACCAAGAATAGATATTCAATGCTACTAACTGCTTAAACAGTCAATCTAACAGAGTACACCTGCGCAACAAGAAACACCTGTCAGTCACATGTTCCATTATTTTTGATCACTTGTATATGGGTGGGTTTAAACAAAAGCTGACATGTTCTAAGTTGTTTAACATATCTAGATTTACAATCGATATAAAAAGTCTACACACCCCTGTTCAGGTTTTTGCGAAGTAAAAGAATGACACTAAGATTAATCATGTTGGATCTTTTCCCACCTTTAATGTGCAATTACAAAGTACACAAATAAATCAAAAACAATCAGAAACTTTTTAGGGAAAAAAGAAAAATAAAAAACTTAAAATAACCTAGTTGTATAAGTGTGCACACCCCTAAACTAATACTGTGTTGAAGCACATTTTGATTTTATTACACCACTCAGACTTTTTGAGTAAGAGTCTATCAGCATGGCACATCTTGACTTGGCAATAATTTCCCATTCTTTCTTGCAAAAACATCAAGATCCATCAAATTGTGAGAGCATCTCCTGTGCACAGTCCACTTCAGGACACCCCACAGAATTTTAGCTGGATTCAGCTCTGGCTAGGCCATTCAAAAACTTTGATCTTCTTTTGGTTAAGCCATTCCTTTGTTCATTTGGATGTATGCATTGTGTCACTGTTGTACTGAAAGGTGAAATTCCTTTTTATCTTCAGCTTACTATAGAAGACACCTGAATGTTTTGCACTAAAATCAGCTATCACATGCAGAGAGTAATCAGTACTTGTCTGATATTCCTGCAGCTCCTTTAATGTTACCGTTGGTCTCTTGGCAGCCTCCCTGGTAAGTTTTTGTCTTGTCCTTTTGTAAATGGGGGGACATCCTGTTCTTGGTCATATCACTGTGGTGCTCCATCTTCTTCACTTGTTGATGATGGCCTTCACGGTGTCCCATTGTACATCAATTTTTTTTGTACCCTCCTCCTGATTGATTCCTTTCAGTGATATGCTGTACAGGCTTTGTAAGCTCTTTGCAGACCATGGCTTCAGCATCAGATGAAACCATGATGTCAAGAAAATCCTATAGCTGGTATTTATTATCATAATCAAGAAAATCAGAATAATTTCATTGATGACAGCTGTATGATAATTACTTCTGAACAAGAGATTGAATGTGATTGGTTCATTCTGAACATAGCCACATCCCCAATTATAAAAGAGTGTGTATGCTTATGCAATTTTTCCTAAAATGTTTCTGATTGTTTTTCACTTAATTTTTATATGTTATAATTTCACATTGAGGGTGCTAAAAGTTCTGACAATTTATCTTGGTTTAATTTTTTTTTTCATCACAAAAACTTGCCATTTTAACAGAGGTTGTGTACACTTTTTATATCCATTGTATATATCAGGAAATGAATGCTGAAATTCAGATCTATAGTCGTATATTCATCTTTTGATATCTGAAAGGGGTTCAAATGTTTAAAAAACACTGAAAATATGTATTTTTTGTAAAACTGGAAATAAACAAAGTTTTCGGATTTTGAAAATTCTAAAACACAAAAAGGAAATGTGCAACATCTTGACTATTCGATATTCATTCAGAATTTCTAGGTCACTATTTAAATGCAGGTGTTAAATACTGATGTTAACCCCTTTGTACAAAAGGTCATTATATATATATATATATATATATATATATATATATATATATATATATATATAAACATATAAACACACACATACACACACAATGGACATTGTCACAAAGCAGCTTTACAGAAATCTGGGTATGGATTTATATTTAATTATCTAATGAGTAAACCAGAGGAGACAGTGGCAAGGAAAAACTTCCTCAGATGACATGAAGAAACTTTGACAGCAACCAGATTCAAAAGGGAACCCACCCTCTTTTGATACTGGATAGTGAGGTTATAAGTCATTACACTGTATACTACACACCGATCAGCCATAACATTAAAACCACTGACAGGTGAAGTGAATAACATCGTTTATCATGTTTATCATCATATGTGGGATATATTAGGCAGCAAGTGAACAGTCAATTCTCAAAGTTGATGTGTTTGAAGCAGGAAAAATGGGCAAGCTTAAAGATTCAGTGACTTTCAGAAGGGCCACATTGATGGCTAGACAACTGGGTCAGAGCATCTCCAAAAGGGCAGGGCTTGTGGGGTTTTCCCGGTATGCATGAACCAGCGACAGGGTCATGAGCGCCCAAAGCTCATTGATGTGTGGGGAGTGAAAGCTAGCCCGTCTGGTCCAATCCCACAGAAGAGCTACTGTAGCACAAATTGCTGAAAAAAGTTAATGCTGGGTATGAAAGGCATCTCAGCTTGCTGCGTATGGTACTAGCTGCACACTGGTCAGAGTGCCCATGCTGATCCCTGTCCACCTCCAAAAGCGCCTACAATGGGCAAATGAGCATCAGAACTGGACCATGGAGCAATGTAAGAAGGTGGCCTGGTCTGAGGAATCATGTTTTCTTTTACATTATGTGGACAGCCTGGTGTGTGCATCGCTTACCTGGGGAAGAGATGGCACCAGGATGCACTATGGTAAGAAGGCAAGCTGGAGGAGGCAATGTTCTGCTGGGAAAGCTTGGGTCCTGGCATTCATGTGGATGTTACTTTGACATATACCACCTACCCAAACATTGTTGCAGAACATTGTTCAGAAATGGTTTGAGGAACATGACAAAGATTTCAAGGTGTTGATTTAGCCTCCAAATTCCCCAGATCTCAATCTGATTGAGCATCTGTGGAACGTGCTGGATAAACAAGTCCGATTCATGGAGGCCCACCTCGCAACTTACAGGACTTAAAGGATCTGCTGTTAACGTTTTGGTGCCAGATACCCCAGCACACCTTCAGAAGTCTTGTGGAGTCCATGCCTTGATGGGTCAGAGCTGTTTTGGTGACACGAGGGGAACCTACACAATATTAGGAAGGTGGTTTTAATGTTATGGCTGATCAGTGTAAATTCAAACAGTACTGAGTGTGCTGAAAGGATCCTCAGTATAAAAATTAGTGTAATTTTTTTTATTTCAATTAAGTTGTTAAGCTTTAAGTCTGTAGTATCTAAGTAAAGTTAACAACTTCACTAATAATGAGTGAGACCTGAGTGTAGAGTGTTTTGAGTGTACTGAGAGTTAGTGGATAGGAACAGTTGGGGCCCATCCTCACCACCTGCTGTTGGCCAGTCAGAAAACTGGAGATCCTGTTGCATAAAAATTAAATTAGGCCCAATTCTCTGAGCTTAATGCCCAGTTTTGAGGCAACTATGTTATTAAACACTGAACTGTAATCTACAAATAGCATTCTCACATAGGTATGCCTCTGCTCAAAATGACTGAGGTCAATATGTAGTGCGGTGGAAATTGCCTCTTCAGTAGATCTATTTTGGCTGTAGGCGAATTGAAGTGGCAAGTTAAGAAAAGATAAAATGTCAGTGAGCACACCAGCTAAATTGCCCTGCGCATGCTCGGAGGACTCGTGCAGGGATTCCATCTGTGCCAATTGCTTTGAGGGTGTTTACTCGCATGAAGAGCCAACGCACCTCCCACTCTAAGACTGACAGTGTGTTGTCTGCATCCGTAGTGGATGTTCTCACAGAGGGATCGGTGTTACTCATCTCAAAACAAGCAGAGAAAGCATTTAGCTCATCCAGGAGAGAGGTGCTGCAAATCACAGTGCAGCTGGCTTTGGTTTTAAGATCTGTTATGGTCTGCAGTCCTTGCCACAAGCTCTGTGCATTACCAGTGTTTATCTGAGCTTCCGCTCTGTTTCTATATGCATGCTTGGCTGTTTTAATGGTCTTGCAGAGCATGTACCTGGTTTTTTTTTATTCATCTCTGTTCCTGGTAGTTTGAGCACTTTTGGCTGCCTGGACTCTGAGGCTAATCCACAGTTTCTGATTGGGATTATACTGTTTTGGTTGGAACAGCATCCTCCACAGATTTCCTGATATTGCCTAAAACAGAACCTGTGTATTCATCTACGTTGTTTGTGGTGGAGCGAAACATTCCCCAGTCCACATGATCAAAACAGTCTTGAAGCATTTAGCCTGACTGGTCTGACCAGCACAGAACACTAAGGGTGATAGGCCCTTCCTGTTTCAGTTTCTGCATATAGGCAGTGAGAAGTAGAATGGAGGAATGATCCGATTTGCCAAACAGGGGGTGGAGAAGGGCTTTGTCATGATAGTGCCAGCTGATGGGGGGATGTAAACAGTCAGTATAATAACTGATATAAACTCCCTCAGTAGCCAGTATGGTCGACATTTAACCAAGAGGTATTCCAGATCAGGAGAACAGAAAATCTTGAGAGTTTATACATGTCAGTGATCACACCAAAATTTGCCCTCTTTTGCTCTTACCAGAAAGATCTTTAATTCTGTCTGCTCAAAATAAATAAATAAATAAATAAATAAATAAATAAATAAAAAACAGCCTGCCAGCTCAATGGCTGTCTGGTACCTCTTCCAACAGCCAAGTCTCTGTTAAGCAAATCACGTTGCAGCCTTGCATTTCCTATTGAGAAAGAATCCATGCTCTTAAGTCACAAAGCTTGTTTTCCAGGGACTATACATTTGTCAGGATAATGACGGGGAGACGAGGGCAGTTGGTTCCTCTCCTGAGCCTCACTACGACACTGGCTCCCCTTCCTCTTCTCCGGCGGCGTCTACGTATTAAGATGCTTGGGGCAAAAGATGCTTGGGGTTTTTGCCAAATGTGGCACTGTGCATTATGACCAAACAACATCTCTACCTTGGGCTCATCAGTCCAAAGGATATTGTTCCAGAACTTTATTATTTGTTTATAGAACAAATGGACCACACAATAGTTTTTTAGGCCCTGATAAATAAAAACATGGATTTAAGGAGGGTGTTCTTTGATATGTTTGTTTTTATGTACAATAACACATAGTTAAGAGCTAAATTCATAAGTTCAAGAGATATTGAAAAAAAAAAAATTGATTCTTGTGAGAATGAACGTGTGGGTGTGTCTCCCCAGGGTGGTGGGGTGTGGATGTGCAGGGTGCGAGTTACTTAAAGCTGTGTCCCCCTCACTTGTAAATTGGCTGCAACGCCCCTGGATGTTAGGGATGTAACTATATTTTTTTAAAGAAAGCTTACCAAAAAGGGCATCTATTTGAGCCTAGATCCCATCAGGGGAAAAAGTTGCGCGAATGGAGCACTTTCCTGTTATGTGTGTTTGAGCATGAAGCTTTCAGCACAAAGAAAGATCATATTCGTGATCACAAACATGAATGAGTGGTAGTCCTTAAACTGTCTGTTCAAGGTCACAGTGGTTTAAATTCGGCCACCAGTTTATAATTATATGTTTATATTTTATTGTATATTATAGGTAATTGAACCAACCAAATTCTTTAGAAAATACTGCAAGTAAATACAAAAAAAATAAAAATAAAAATCCTAACAAAAGCAACAGGCTTAGACCGCTAATAACTGCGAGAAAGAAAAAAAAAGCACTGATCATGACATAAAACATTGAGGAAAAAAAGACATTTTACTGTATTCCTTATTTTACAAGATATGTTTGTTTTTAAGAGCAAAAACATGAATAATGCCCCCCAGAGGCCAAGGTGAGGGAGACTGTATCAAATATTAGGGGGTCTTTTGAGGGACTGTACTTTCAAATTTCATGTCAATAGTGCAGTGTTTAACCTGTCAAATACCTGCTGATAACTGAGTGGGTGATGGTAGCCATGTTTTTTAAGTAACCCGGGTTATTATTAAAGATCCACTTGCAGATTACCATAGAGATGCAGTATAGCAAGTTCCAGCTTGATTGGACAACAGTTTGACAGTTCTTCCGAAACATTTATCTGACCTTAGTGCCACCCCTGATATTTGACCACGCCCTAAACTTAGCATATGGCCTCCAAATCTTGTCCTGTATATATTATTCAAGCTTCAAATCCATGCATTCATGAGTTAGAGCTGTCTGAGTAAATGAGGCAGAGCCACAAACAGCTCTAACTCATGAATGCATGGATTTGAAGCTTGAATAACTGAATTGAATTGATTGACATGTGGCAAGCCATATTGTTTACAAATATCAACGTCTTTATGATAATTATTGAGGGTCACACTCTGCTGAGTAGTTTGACACCAAAATTGTAATGGTAGGACTAAAATCCTCAAAAGTTCTCAAAAGTAGGTTTTTCATATTATTAACTATATAAATTATAAATTAGCTAAAAATCGCAGTGGGTAGGCTTTTTGTTTGGGAGAACCCAATAAGTAGAAAAAACTATTTTCACTGTAGGAAGGTTTTAAAGATATGAGCCAAAATGTTTAACGCTTCACTATACCGTGTCCCCCTAAAAATGTAAGGCTTCTAAAGAGGGTAAAAGATGCCTCTCCTGACTCAGACTCAATTTTCTTGCATTGAAGTATAACCCAAGAGGCTCTTTCTAAATGTGTACTTAAAATGGAACATGTTATTAAAGAAGTGGTGAAGCTACAGAGCCAGGGGACTGATCATCATAAATTCATACAGCTTCTGCAAAACACTGATGCAGAACCTGATCTATCACTTTTACATTTATTGGCTTAGCCATGGTACTGAAACGGGTATGGGGCTTGAGAGAGGAAATTGGTTGCACAGGTGGGCAAAACAAAGAAATTCTCGGAGTTGTGTGATGAGAGATGGCTGTGTGATATTGCCTTCACTGCTGATATTTTGGGATAGGTGACTTATTTAAATTTGAAACTACAGGGAAAGGATGTGTTTGTGCATAAAATGTACAACTACATCAATGCGTTCAAGGCAAAAGCCAGCACTGTTAACCAAGCAGGGCGACAGGTCATTTGTTCACTTCCCCATACTGGCATCTGTTGAGGAGTCATCACAGAGTGCTATGAAATACAGGGACCTGGAGAACACATTACAGACTTTGCCAAGATCAAAAAAATGCTAGAACTTGTCATGCCCTCTTCTCTTATGACTAGGAAAAAGCACCACCAAACATGCAGCTGGAGCTTATTAATCTCCAGTGTGACACTGTGCTCAGGGTAAAGTTTGACACGGCCACTCCTGCTGGAGCTCTGTGCTTCAGAGTAGATTGGTGCTGTTTGGCTCCACTTATGTATGAGAGCAGACCTTCTAACTGATGACCTATAATAAATCCAAATACAGATCTTGACTGAATGATTCTTGCTTGTCTGCCATACTGTGGATCACATCTTAAAGTTAAAACTCTAATGATGCTCCTACTCAAGTTCTTTTCTAACACACTTACCACTGCTTGACTTTATAGCATACAGTTACAGAAGTGAAATAATTTATAATCACGCTATCCGGTGTTACCCAGATGAGGATGGGTTCTTGCTCATTAGGGATAAATTTAAATTTCATATCCAGATTTCTGTAAATTTTCTTTGTGACAATGTCCATTGTTAAGCACTTTACAAATAAACTTTGAATAAATCAGAGTGAGAAAATTAACATGATCACCAGGATCTGAGAATGTGCATGTAACAGTGAAAATATGTTTGTTAGTAAAATGCATCCAATATGACAAGAAAATACAGAATATCGGTCTATAAATGTTAACAATTGTTTCAGTTTTTGGATAGGCCTAATGGTAAAAATTCACACATACCAACTGTATTTGTTTTGATGTGAAAACAGAATGTCAGTCTGTAAATAGTTAGGATTTCGCAGTTGTTTCTGTTTTTTTTTTTTTTTTTTTTTTTTGACAAGCTCATGGTTCTTGATAAAAAAAATGTATGTCTGGCTTGAAATGTTAGAGACATGACATTGCATTCTATGGTCTGGGAATGGAAACAAGCTTTACTCATTGTGAGCAACCAGTCAATTAGTTTCTGTCTCTCAGCTAATGTTTGACAGAATAATACACTCAAGTACATGGCTCATTGAAGGTATGCAAAATATACCACAGTATATTGGCAAAAATAATCAGTAAAGTAGCAAAACAATAGCTCACTCAATTTTACTTACCCTTGTTTATTTCTCATTTATTTTTCATTGAAATTTATCAACTTGAAAACACAATTCTTAAGGCAGTTCTTGTGTTACGATCGCCAGCTGGAGTGCCCACGAACTCCACTAGAGGGCATTCCACCCCGGACTCTTGCCCTTGTCTTCTGGACTCCATTTCCCATGTTCCTTGCCCCTCATGTGATCTTACCATGTGCTACCCTTGTTTTTGTGTCATGTTCTGATTGGTTCCTTGGTTTCATGTGTCATGTTCTCATTGGTTGGTTTTGTCATGTGTTCTCCTTGTCCTGTATAAAGGTTGCTCACACACACTCCTAGGGGCTGATTATTGTATAGCCATTCCGGGTTTCCATGTGTTTTGACCCTTGGACTGTTTTCCTTGTTTTTCATTGTTTGCTGCCTGCCCTGACCATTGCCTGTGTTCTGGATCACTCTTTTGCCTCTGCCTTGGATTATACTGTTTGCTGGAGCTCGACCCTGCCTGTTTTGACCATGTGTGTAAATAAAGCCTTGCATTTGGTTCCCCAACTCCGCAGAGCTTGACCCATCATGGCCACCAGCAGGTCCTGTGATTACGGTCGCTACTCCTGTGTTTTCTGCACCTTCTTGTTCTGTGATCCCCAGTCCAGAGCTTCTTCCCAAGATGGCTACCTGCCCAGAGCCTCTTCCCGAGATGGCTGTTACACCAGAGCCTCCAGCTGTTATGGATGTCAAGCCTCAGTCTTCAGCCATCACAGATGCTACTCCAGTATTCCCGAGCATCGTGGATGTTGCGTTTGAAGACACCAAGGCATTCCAAGGGTGTTTGAGGCTGGTGTCCAGTCTGGCGGACCCACCGTTGATGTCAGTGCATGCAGCAGGCATTCCAAGAGCTTCAGCACTGGTCATCACAGAGACACTTCCCATATCCTCAGTGCTCCCTGTAATGGCGGTCGCCATCCTGTGTATTTGGGCTACATATTGCTCTGTTCCCGCTCCAGTCCGTAAATCTGTTCCTGTGCCTGCTCCAGTCCTCGAATCCGCTCCAGAGCCCACTCCATCTGACACACGGACACACGGACACACGGAATGGCTATACATAATCAGCCCCTAGGAGCGTGTGAGAGCAACCTTTATACAGGACAAGGAGAACACATGACAAAACCAACCAATGAGAACATGACACATGAATTCCTTGGTTTCATGTGTCATGTTCTCATTGGTTCTCATCCGTGTGTCCGTGTGTCCGTGTGTTTTGACCCTTGGACTGTTTTCCTTGTTTTTCATTGTTTGCTGCCTGCCCTGACCATTGCCTCTGCCTTGGATTATACTGTTTGCTGGTGCTCAACCCTGCCTGTTTTGACCGTGTGTGTAAATAAAGCCTTACATTTGGATCCCCAACTCCGTTGTCACGACCCCTACGTTACATCTTGAATGTGGGGCTCTTAAGTTACAGATATCTAGTATCATGAAACAGCCAGTTTGGAGTTTCATGTATGCCAATAAAAATATTTATTATTTAGCTGCATAATAACATCTGAAAATGCCAAATTACAGAAAAAAGGTGAAAAGAGAAGGTTTTGACATAAAAACTGAGAAAATCAAATTATTGCGTAGGTCCCCCTTGTACTGCTAAAGTAGCTCTGACCCATCAAGGAATGGACTCCATAAGACGTCTGAAGGTGTGCTATGGTATCCGGTACCGAGGCGTTAGCGGCAGATCCATTGAATCGTGTAAGTTGCGAGGTGGGGCCTCCATGGATCGGACTTGGCAGACTTTTGGACTCTGGGCTGTATATATGTGAGTGTGTGTGGATTCATCACCAGGAAAAATGAGAGATAGGAGTCTATGTTTGCTCTCAGCTGAGATAATCGTGTGTTTTATAGAGACTGTGGTCCCTTTAAATGGACTTCTCTGGACTGACCAATCAATCATTTACAAGCACCGAATTAAATAGATTAAAATCTGTAACATCAATTATGTTCTCTTACACAATCATTTTTTACATTCAAAGTACATCAAGATCCAAACATTCCTCCACAGAACTCAAGCAACGATGTTAACTGTAAAGTAATCAGATGTAATGGTTACATGTATGAGTGTTTGATTCATGATGCGGTCATTAGAAACAGTCATAAGAAAACACTTTAATCTTACAGATTTCAATAAGGAACAGAGAACTAGGTGCGGTATGTTCTGTATAAGGTGCCTGGCCCCTGCAGATTGCTGCTTGCAGCTATAGTTCTTCTTCTTCTTCCTATTAGGGGTCCAAGCACAAAGTGCTTGTAACTGCATTGTAATTTTTTTTTTTTTTTTCTTTCTATTATTATTATTATTATTATTATTATTATGGGTCCAAGCACAAATTGCTTGTAATCCTACTTATTCTATAATTCAGGTAGTCCCCACCCACTAATTTCCAGCATGACAGATTTTTTGTTAATTTGCATTATATGCAAAACCTTCTATTGCAAACTAGTCCTAGAATTTTTTTTTAACAGATCTTCACAAACCTGGTGCCAAACTATTCAGAAGAGTGTGAACCTCAGTAATTATCAAAAACATGTCGACATTGGTAAACAATATGTCCACCACACATCAATCAATTCTAATAAGGCAGAGCATAATTTACTCAAAGAGCTGCAACTCATGAATGAAACTTGAAAGTCATATACAGGACAAGACTCTAAGCTTATGTGTAAAGTTTGAGGTGTGGTCATGCATAGGGGCAGAGCCCAGGCCCGATAACTCTCTCAGGAAATGTACGTCAGATCGAGCTAAGGTTAGATATGGTGCCTCATTATGCTAATCTGCAATTGGAATTTTGATGATGACCTAATTACTTAAATAACATGGCCACCATAAGCCAATCAGTTTTCAGATGGCATTTGACAGGGTAAACATTGAGCTATCGTCATGAAACTTGAATTATAGGTTAGAGTATGTACTCACTACTACTAAATGCAATTTTGCACAAATAGGTCATTGGGGGGCACTGTTCATGTTTTTGCTTACAAAAAACAAGCATATCTCTTGGGAAATAACAGCCATAGTGAAATTTCTTGTTATTTCTGATTCCTTGAATCAACCCATATAAATTTGCCACTTGAATCATTAACCTCACCCAATACAATTTACAATAATTTGCATAATATGCTAAACCTACTTTTGCAAACTAGTGTCAGGATTTTTGTCAGATTGCCACATATTGGGTGTCAAAATGCTCAGGAGAGTGTGAACATTAATAATTATTAATAAATAAACAGTATTGCCTCCACATGCCAATCAACCCAAGTGGGCTAGAGCTGGTTTACTCAAACAGCTGTACTTCATGAATGCCTGCACGGAATTACACATAATTTAAAGGTATATATGGCAAAGAATTTTGAGGTGGTATGCAAAGTAGTTTGGAGCATGACCAGTGCAAAGGGATGAAGTTAAGTTGAAATAGTTATTTCTCAGAAAATCCGAAAATCCGATCATGCTGAAATTTAGCGTGCTGCATCAATGTGCTAATCTGTAAATGGATTTTTAATCACCACTGAATTACTTCAAAAACATGGCCGCCTTCAGCCACTCAGCAGGCATTTCACACAATTATTTGAGATAATGTCACAAAACTTCATAAGTAGGTTCATGTATGGTCATATTGGTCTATGTGCATTGGCAAGGACTGGCCACTAGGGGTGATGTTTGCTAAAACTGCTTGGACCCTGTAGTTAATTGCTTATGGCTACATATTTTATGATGCTCCTGCTGCTGATGATTATACTTCTTATGGGTGTCTATGGCAGCCCATAGAACACTTTGTACACTTTTTATGAATTTGGCAAATTTGGCACAATGATAGAGGACAGTCTCTGCTACGTTCACAGCAATTGGTGTACATCATTCAAGCCCTCTAGCACCACCAATAGGGCAAATTAATCATGCTTTTACATCAATAACTCAGCAACGGAATATTGTAGAAACACAATTCCACCTTCGTCTTTGGGTCAGGCCGAGTTCAAAGAACACCATGACGTCAGTATTCACCATACTGGATTTTCCTCCATTTTGATCATCATCAAATTTGATTCACAGCATTGTGAGACTACCCTGAAAAAAGCTTTTTCTTTTATTTTTGATATATGTGAGATGCCAAACAGGATGTGAGGGCATATCTCAGCAACAATGTGACATATTTTGACCAAACTTTGTAGATAACTGAATTATAAGGGGGTTCAAAAAGTTAAATTCACCTTTAAATTCAACTTGGCACTATAATTTGCAAATTCATAAAACTGCTCAACCCCAACCTCTTGTTTCTATTGATTCCCTTTAAGATTGAGTGTTACTTATCTAAGAAAATCTATGATTTCTCTAACAGGAAGTAAAAAACTACTGCTTCACTTTTTTTCCTACAAATTTTGTTAAATAACCATGAAATTCGTAAGAGAACATCAGGAGACCAACCCAAATCCAAAAGTTGTTGATTTTTGATATGATGAGCGGTTTGTCCATAATGTTGCCAAAGTTGCCAAACAGGAAGTGAGGGCATATGTCAGCAACAGTGTGACAGATTTTCACCAAAGTTTGTATATGAGTAAATGACCTTGTTGTAAGGGACTCCAAGAAGTTTTGTATAAATCTCCTTTAGGTGTTGCTATAATTCACAAATTATTAAAACTTCTCATAACTTTTGAATTCCTTAACCTGCAATCATGATTCTTCTTTCTCTTGATTTCTTGGAAGGTGCCGAGAATTTGAATTGAATCGAATTTGTAATGTGTCAAACAGGAAGTCAACCAAGTTCAATATTTTTTTGCTTTTTCTCTTGCAAATTTTGTCCAATCATCATGAAATTTGGGTTACAATATCATTATATCAAAAAAAAAAAAAAAAAAAAAGTTTATTTATTTATTTTTTACACCTGTGATTTTTCTTTTTTTCTTTTTTACATCTGTTAAGTTAAGAAACAAGATTTGATATCATGCAGAACTTGGAAGGGCTACTGAAAATAGGAAGTGAGGAGATATCTCAGCAACAGCTTGAACACTTTTTGCCCTCCAACTTATTATATCTCCTTCAGAGCAAGTGCAGATGGTCCCAGTGGCTTCTGGTCTTCCTCCATCGCTAAGGGGTGGGGACAGAAAGTGCCTGCCTGATTGCAGCTATATTTATTATTAAGGACCAAGCACAAAGGTGCACACTATAGTGATTGTATGTTTATTATTATTATTATTATTATTATTATTATTATTATTATTTAGGGGACAAAGCACCAAAGGTGCATAGGCACCCTTTAATGATAGTAGATTTTCTTCTTCTTCCTATGGGAATCTATGGTAGTCCATAGAACTCTTTTACACTTTTTATGAAATTTGGCACAGTGATAGAGGACAGTCTCAGGTACCCTCACAGCAAATTTGGTGTACATCACTCAAGCTCTCTAGTGCCACTAATTGGGCAAATTCGGATATATGCTTACAATGATAGCTCCCCAACAGAATGTTGTAGAAATGCGATTCTACTTTCATCTGATTATTTGTGTTAAGTGGAGTGGATATCATGATGTTAATTTTTGCCATAGTTGATTTTCAACCATTTTGATTTTTTTTTAAAAAACATTTTTTTTTCTCTTATTATCCTCCAAACTGTGTTCCATCATCAAATTTGAATAACAACATCATGAGACTATCTAAAAAAAAAAAAAGCTGTTTCTTTGATTTTTGATATATTGGATGGTTTGTCCATAACATGGAAATGAATTTGATGAATGATTTGATTATATCTGTGATGTTTCTTCCATAAGCAATTTGACGACTAAGTAGCCAAACAGGAAGTGACGGCATATCTCAGCAATGGTGTGATATATTCTGACCAAACATTGGAGAGAACTGAAAGACCTCATGCCAAGGGTCTCCAAGAAGGTTTGTCTATATTCACCTCTAGATAGCACTATAACAAATTTGTAAAATTGCTCATAACTTTTAAACCTCTCAACATTAAATCAAGATGCTTGTTCCATTTGATTCTCTTGAAGGTGTCGATGTGGTGAATGTAATGAATTTGTGATTTCTCAAACAGGTAGTTGGCCATTTTGAATTTTAAAGAAAACAGTTTTTTCACTTCTTCTCCTACAAAATTTCTTCTCCTATAAAATCATAACAAACTTTGGCATGCTGCATCATGAGGCCAGCCCAAAATGAAGTATCTCTGATTTAAAACATCATGTAAAACATCAACACCTTGAACAACCATGTTTCTTAAAACACCTCCTGAACAATTTTTGCAGTGTGGCAGGGCACATTATCCTGCTGAAAGAGGCCACTGCTATTAGGGAGCACTGTTGCAATGAAGGGGTGTACTTGGTCTGCAACAATGTTTACATAGGTGTTACATGTCAAAGTTACTTCCATATGAATGCCAGGACCCAAGGTTTTCCAGCAGAACATTGCTCAGAGCATCACACTGCCTTTGTCGGCTTACCTTCTTCCTTGTGCCATCTCTTCCCCAGGTAAGTGATGCACATGCACCCAACCACCCATATGATGTAAAAGAAAACATGATTCATTAGACCAGGGCACCTTCTTCCATTGCGCCATGGTGCATTTCTGATGCTCATGTGCCCATTGGAGGTGTTTTCAGCGGTGGACGGGGTCAGCATGGGCACCGGCACTCTGACTGGTCTGCAGCTACCCATCCCCAGAAAGCTGCAATGCACTGTGTGTTCTGACACCTTTCTATCATAGCCAGCATTAACTTTTTCAGCAATTTGTGCTACAGAAGCTCTTCTGGGGGATCGGATCACATGGGCTAGCCTTCACTCTCTGTACGCATCATTGAGCCTTGGGTGCCCATAACTCTGTTGCTGGTTCACCGGTTGTCCTTCCTTGGACCACTTTTGGTAGGTACTAACCATTGCAAACTGGAAACACCCCACAAGACCTGCCATTTTGGAGATACTCTGACCCAGTCGTCTAGCCATCACGATTTTGCCCTTGTCAAAGTTGTTAGATCCTTACGCTTGCCCATTTTTCCTGCTTCCAACACATCAGCTTCGAGAACTGACTGTTCACTTGCTGCCTAATATATCCCATCCCATGAGAGATGCCACTGTAACGAGATAATCAATGTTATTCACATCACCTTTCGATGGTTTTAATGTTATGGCTGATTGGTGCACATGACAGTTCATCCATTACACTCAAACAAATCTGATGGCGAAGTTGCCAAATGGGCATATCTCAGCAACCTTGAGATGTACTTTGACCAAACTTGGTAGGTCACTGAAGGACCTCATCCTAGGGTTCTCCAAGACGTTTTGTCTAAACGTACCTCTAGGTGGCACTATAAATTGTAAATTGGTTAAACTGCACATAACTTTTGAACAACTTGACAAGATTCTTGTTTGTACTGAATCCAGTACAAAGATTCAAGATTCTTGTTTGTACTGAATCCCTTGCTATCGAGGACACGTTGTCCATAAGGCACAAACTGATTTGACGGTGAAGCCGTAGAGCTGGAAGTAAAGGCATATATCAGCAATGTTGTTTTGTATTTGGACCAAATTCTGTAGATAACTGAAGGACCTCACCTTAAGGCCTTCCAAGATGCTTTGTCTAAATTCACCTCTAGGTGGCAATATAATTTACAAATCCATATAACAACATCAAATCAATATTCTTGTTTGTCTTGATGGCCTTGAAGTTGCAAAGTTTTACTGACTGTAACAAATTTGTGAGTTCTCAAACACGAAGTCAGCCACTTTGAATTTTAACAAACATTTTAACAGTTTTTTTCACTTCTTCTTCTACAAATTTTCTCCCATAACCATGTAATTTGGAAGAAAGAAGTGGGAGAACAACTTGTAAAAAACTTGTTACTATTATTATGATTATTATTATTATTACTATTATTATTATTACTACAACACACAAGGATAGAGGACAGCCTCAGCTACTTTCACAGCAATTTTGTTGTAGGTCTCTAGCACCATGAACAGGGCAAATTTGGATATAACTTTAAATTAAATAACTCTGCAACAGAATGTCGTACAAACACAATTCCACTTTCCTATGATTCTTTGGGTCAAACCAACAGACATCATGAATTTCCACCATATTGGATTTTCTGCCATTTTTAATTTTTTAAAAATTTTTCAAAACCAAAAAATGTCAGTAATGAATTTGACAGATATTCACCAAACTTTGGAGGTGAGTAAATGACTTTGTCCTAAGGCTTTATTACACTCTCCCACTTTGTCTTCCACCTCCCCCTACACTAAGAATGTAATTATTAAGACCTCTCTCAGAAACTGGGCACAGTTCAAGTATAGTTTTGGTTTGCTATCATTTTCCAGGCATGGTGCCATAGCCACTAATAATGTTTTTCCACCCTCTCTCACAGATAGTTTTTCTCAGATTTGGTCAAATTTGGGCATTAATACATTTTGAGATTTGTATCAATAATGTTTTTGCATCTTTTCAACAGCTTACTGACAAATTTTCACTTCCCAAGCAAAATTTCTTCAAATATTTACAGGTCTGAAGTTCCCTTATTTACCCAAGGATGCACCTACTGACATTTCTGACACCTACCCATAATTTGAAAGTTTTAATTTCATTCATTTATAATCAGATTTCAGGTAACTGACAGACTTTTTGTAAAATCATTATTATATTAATTTTTATGTGCTTTGTCAGTCAATACAAGCAACTTGTTTTCTTGCTATAATTTCTCAGTATAAATTTGTTTAAAAACAATAAACAAACATATATAAAAAAAACAAAATTTTACATCATGTGCCACTTGGGAGGGCTACCAAAAACAGGAAGTGAGAAAACATCTCAGCAAAAGCATGATCTTTTGACTTCAAATTTAATATAGCTCCATTGAAATAAGCACTGATGGTCCCAATGGCTTCTGGTCTTCCTCCATCGCTAAAGCATATGGACAGAAATTGCTTGGCCCCCTTAATTGCTGCATGCAGCTATACTTCCCCATAATATTTCAAAATCCATCTGTGGTGACACTGATAAGTTTATCCCATGGCAAATTAAATTGCTCAAGGTAAGCAGAAAGGCTAGTGAACAAGTCTTTTCCTGTTGTGTTACCTCTGAGGGACTACATGGCCAGAAATTCCTCTGGTATTCCAAAATTCTCAGGCAATTCCTTGGACAAAAATGAGAAGTCTGATGTTGGTGCTGCCATCCATTATGTTTAAAAAGTACTTGAAGCCCTTCATTTTGCTTTTCAACTGTATACTCAGATCCTTGTCAGTTAAATCCACTCGCCTGGTTACTGTTTTGTTTAACAGGTTAATGTTTTCAAAATGCGCTTTAATCTCTGGGCTATCTAACTGCTTCAACCATACACTCAAAATTCTCGTTTTGAAAAACATGCCATGTTTGATGGTTTTGTGATGATGTAGCTTACTTTCTGTTGCATCCTCCTGATACATTGCCTGAAGAACAAAAATGTTCTGATGAGCTTGTAAATAATTCAATAAACTTTTCTGACATATAAGATACACCGCCTACACTGTGAATGATAGAAGTGAAAAAAGCACTTATTTGTCATTTTCTTTTGAAAATGCCTACTGCCTACGTCTCATTTTTTCAGTCATACCACTGCTCTGGTTCAGATAAAGCACACCTAGTGGAACACACACCTAGCTCAGATACAGGCCACCAAGTGGAGGTTCTAAATTCCTGCAGGAAAGTACCAATAAATCTAGAATCAAATGGAAAACTATGGGCCAGATTAAATCAGGTGGAGGGCCGGACCCAGTGTGCAAGTGAGTGAGTACGAGCTATTTATCCAAGATCACATCACTGACAAATGTTCTAATGTTTCTAATAGTAGTATAAAGCTATTTCTAAAGTGTCCTGTTCACATGCCACATACTTTTATTCATTCTGTTGTGTCATCATATGTTTCATTAAAATAGTAAAATGCATGTTCCTAACACAGTCCATACTGATATCTGTACACTACCAATAGCAGAACTACTTTAGTAAGCATTATCATAACTACACCTTCAGTAAATAATACTTTTAAAACTTGTAGCAAAGAATGTTCTAATCTTTTTTGGAAATTGTGTTACTTCATAGTTGTTAAAACAATTCCTGATTAGGAATTACAGCACTTTTTTATATGTGCCTCTCCCTTTTTAAGGGACCAAAAGTAATTGGAAAAACTAACAATGATTAAATTAAATCATCATTTTCAATACTTGGTTGCAAATCCTTTGTAGTCAATGACTGCCTGCAGTCTAGAACCCAAAGACATCACCAGATGCTGGTATTCTTCCCTAATGATGCTCTTCCAGGCCTGCTTGCTCTTGGGATGTTTTCACTTGCTCTTGGGATGTTTTCGCTTGAGTTTTGCCTTCAGCAAGTGAAATGCATGCTCAGTTGGATTCAGGTGAGGTCGTTCATGTCATTGACTTGGCCACTGCAGAACATCCCACCTCCTTTGCTTAAATAGTCCTAGGTTGCTTTCGAAGTATGTTTTGAGTCATAATCCTTCTGCACTGTGAAGTGTAATCCAATGAATTTTGAAGCATTTGGCTGAAGATGCACAGATGATATAGGCCTATACACTTCAAAATTCATCCTGCTGCTTTTGTCAGTAGTTACATCATCAATAAATACAAGGGGACCAGTTCCATTGGCAGCCACACATGTCCAGTACGTACGTACGTACTCTGGTGAAGGCTTCTCTTGACTGTTGACTTTGAGACAGATACACCTACCTCCTGGAGGGTGTTCTTGATCTGGCCAACTATTGTGAAGGGATTTTTCATCACCAGGGGAAGAATTCATCTCCAATCCACCACAGTTGTCTTCTGAGGTCTTCCGGGCCTTTTGGTGTTCCTGAGCTCACCAGTGCCTTCTTTTTAAGAATGTTCCAAACAGCTAATGATTTGCGTTCTCTCTGATGGATGTGTTTTCAATTTTAAGCTCTTTGCACACTTGAAATCAAATCTAGACCTTTTATCTGCTTACTTGTAAGTGAAATAATGAGGGTATAACACACACCTGATCATGGAACAGCTGAACAGCCAATTGTCTGATTATTTTGATCCCTTTTTTTAAACCACACATCATTTGGATGTAAATAACCTCAAATTATCCTCAAATTAAAGCTGAAAGTATGCACTGTGAGTTCATTATTTAATTTTAATTATAATATACTGTGGTATACATACAGGAAAAACTCTGCTGTGGGAGGCATTTTGCTGGCATGGTTTGCGTAAGACTGATCATCTTTAGCCTATGATGAACCATTGCTATCCTGAAGGGAGTGGTCTCTTCCATGATGACCCTCTCCCAACCAATAAGGCATGACGGCTCACTGACTGGTTTGAGAAGTATGAAAATTATATACATCATTTGGAATGGCCTTTGCAGTAACCAGAGCTCAACCCAACTGAACACTTATGGGAGATTTTAGACACTACTCTTCACCACCATCATCCAAACATAAATTTAGGGGATATCTTTTGGAAGACTTCATCCCTCTAGTACAGTTTCAGAGATGTAGAATCTATGATAAAAGGCACAGAAACTGTTTTGGTGGCTCAATTCACTCCCATTGTGTGGTTTTAAGCCTTTTTTGGGTCGAAATGAGAGATGCCATCTTGCGAAAATTGGAGCCAGAGTGAGCAGCTATGGCTGAGTGGACAGTGGGTCCAGTTCTCACCTGCATCAACATCAGCAAACTCAAACTGGCAAATACAGCTTTATTAATTCACATGTAATGCTAAATTGTAGTCATATAGTTTTCACAGTTATATTGATTGTATTGCTGTGAGGAAAAGATTTTAGAGATTTGAGTCATGACTGACCACCTTTTGCTAGCTAGCTGAAATTATGAATCAAAGTAATGCAAGTGTATTCAGTGAATGTAAGGTAACAACTGAAAATACAATAGTTAATAGCTTTCAACGCTTACACTCAAGATAACCTATTTTAAAGGAAAAAAATCACTGCTCTTCATGAGTTTTATCTAGCTCTGCCACCTGCAGTAAGTTATCCATCTCAATGGAGAAGTGTGCTCTTATACTCTGGTTGTTTTGTCTGTGTTTAACAAGTTACTTCAAGTGTTCGCTAAGGTCATACAGTCAATCATAAATTATTAAGAAATTTAGCTAGCATTTACCTGCTTTGATTTATGCCATCAGTTCGTTCACTCACATTGGTTTGCTAGTTATAATATGAGTACATCAAAATTATCAACATGCCAGAAAAACTGCAGTCCCCGCTGACGGTCTGTAGGAGAAGTTTACAGCTGAACAAGACATAGCTTTGCTATAGAACTGCCAAGCAGTTCAGGAGCCTCGATGGTCATGTCCAAAACTGTAGGTTACCTCATAAACCATGCCCTTTTATCACCAAATAACTCCCATAAAAAGCATGTATCATAAGGAAATATTGGGGAACATATCAAGGTTACTGCAACCAGCCACTTGAGGGCCTCAGAGACATTTTGGCTTCACTTTTGACTCTCTGTTATGACGTCCACCCATACACACTCACTGTCCACTTTAATAGGAACACCTGTACACCTGCTCATTTATGCAGTTATCCAATCAACCAATCATGTGGCAGCAGCACAATGCATAAAATAATGCAGATACAGGTCAAGCACTACAACTAATGTTCACATCAAACATCAGAATGAAGAAAAAGTGTTATCTCTGTGACTTCAACCATGGCATGGTACCAGATGGGCTGGTTCGAGTATTTCTAATACTGATCTCCTGGCATATTCACACACAGAGTTTACACAGAATGGTGTGAAAAACAAAAATATAGTAACTCAAAGTATATAGTAACTCAAATAATCACTCTCTACAACCATGGTGAGCACAGAAAAGCATCTCAGCATGCACAAAACATCACCTTGAGGTGGGCTGCAACAGCAGACCACATTGGGAATCTGAGGCTATCATGGGCACAGGCTCACCCAATCTGGAAGTTGAGGGGAAAAAAAATCACCTGGTCTTTTTCCAGTCTTCAACTGTCTAGTTTCTTTGAGTCTGTGCCCATGATTGCCTCAGATTCTCAAACCAGCCCATTTGACGCCAAAAAACCATTCCACGGTTAAAATCACAGAGATGTCACTTTTTGCTCATTCTGATGGTTGATGTGAACATTAACTGAAGCTCTTGACCTGTATCTGCATGATTTTATGCATCATGCTGCTGCCGAATTATTGAATGATTGGATAACTGCATAAATGAGCAGGTGTACAGGCGTACCTCTATAAGTTGATGGTGAGCATATACACTCACTGATACACACCAGGCACGTCACACAGGTGTCTCAGCCGATGTGCACAGAGTTAAAAGAAGATACCATGGCAAAAGGAACTGAACCTAGCTTCATCCTCCAAAGAAAATCACAGTTTATCTGTCTTTAAACTTCCTTTCACGTAATAAAAATAAGCAGTTTAAACACGACAATATAATCCATATACAAAAGTGTTGTAATCCATGCAAATTATATCATTTTAAGTTGAGGTTTACATTAGTTAGTCTTCTTATGTGTAGTTTTACAAACACTCAGGAGCACGAGTAGTATAAAGTTTTTTGTATTTATGAGGTTTTCATTAATACCACATTACAACGATTTACGAATAAATCCGTTCATATCTAGTTTGATAAATGAGGCCCAATGTAAGAGATTTTATGGAAAATATATTTCTAAAGTCCTAGTCCTGGACACCACAAGGACTAATTTTAAATGAGGAGGGTAATGTACTTGTTATTGGAGTATATCTGGGATTTAAGACTTGTCCAAATCCCTCATGTCAGTATATTTTTATATATTCAGTCAGTATATACATATATATATATTTTTTTTACAGCATATGTTTTACCTTCAGTGAAATGACCAGTAGAAATAACCCCAGGTAATAAATCTGTTTATTATTAGCCTTTGATTATGTAGTGCATTTGCCTTACAAGATTCCTCTAAATGAGCTGTTACTATATAAAAATAGATTATAATAGGTAGGTATAATAAGTTCATAATTCTTTGGTTAGCACCACAAACTAACTATTAATGTATTTACAAAATGTTATAAGCACTAAAACATTTCATTAATGAAATGTGATTTATCATTTGATAAATTAGCTTCTGTTGTGTGGAAACAATACTCCTTTATTTACATAACATTTATGTGACTCAGTTTACCACATATATAATTTACATGAAATGTGTTTGAATGTACCATCAAATGCACACCATTTACTTAAAACATTAAGTCATCATTTATGCAGGTGTGGCTTGCTTTAACTTGCTAGTAGGTCAAACAAAATAAAACAGGATAGCGTATGGGCCAAATGTCTAAATGAGGACTGTGGAGGATTTGGTGAAGGTACCCAAACTCAGTCACATCTCAATACTGATACTGCAGAATATCGTGATTTCATTCTTTGAATAGTATGACTTTTTGACCTTATTACTAATATTCTTTCTAATACTAGTCTATATGTATTTTACTGAGCAACACTGTAGAAAAGAAAGCATACAACTCAACTACAGTAACCTAAGATCAGAGATGTACACTGAAGGAAAAAAATTGTGAGGAAGGTGCTTAACGTTATTTGGTTGTTTCACAACTATCAGCAAAAGAGTGGGGGTCCATCTGAGACCTAGTGACCCCCGTGTCCATGTGCTTATGTTAATTTTCTCCACAGGTTTGATCATACACAGCTCAAATGAATAGGGGCCATTGAACACAGCTACACATGCACATACACACAATTCAATACAACACAACATGACAGGGCTGGCTACTGAAGGATTACATCACTTACTTTGGAGGACCACGGTTGCAAGCAGTTGGCATAGCAACGGACGAGGAAAGCCATTTCCCAAGCTGCAAGAAAAACTTTCCACTTTCATCAAATAGAGAGAAATGAGCAACAATGATCAACTATCTGCCCCTCATTTTTGCAATAAACTGGAGTATAAAAAGAAAGCCTGTAGCATTAAATAAAAGACTTTTGGAAACATAAAATACTTCAGATGTTTGACAGAAAAATTATTCCGTTCCCTTCCTAGGAGGAGAGTAAAATCCAACGTGTTTCTAAAGCATTGCAAAGCAATTAATTCATTGAAGCTGTGCAGCTGTACACTGCAGTAGAGAAAAGGAAAGAATCCAAAAATATGCTATTGGCCCTCAGTAAAAAAGGAAAAAAAAAAAACCCTCCTTCAAACTTAACTGCAGAAATGTCAGACAGCGCTAGAAACATTCAAATCCAGCTTTAGCCTCTTCTCTTCTTTGCCAGGAAACATCCAGCACACACCGTGTTACATACTTCCCTCTTTGTAAAAGCAGCAAATGTGGTGTGTGTATCCACCTCCAAAGCTACTGTACGCAGTCTTTGAACGTGCATCCCTGGCCGCAACGCCCCAGTAGCTCCCCCAGGAAACACTCCTATCGATTGTATCCACCAGCAATAACACATGTCTAACCAGGAGAGTGAGAAAGAGGGAGGGGAGCCTGCCAGAAAAAGAATGACATCATCTGAGTAGGGTGCACAGTGTAAGGAACACCAGGGTGGGGGGAGCTGCATTAGAGCTATTGGATGTCTGCTGCAAACCAAGAAGGGGGAGCATCTTTATTGATCAGAGACAATAAATGTTGTGACCATAGCTATAGAAAGGCCATACGCATAAATACCATTGATAAAGCATAAATTGCTGGTTTAAACCTGGGCATTTAACCTAGGCAGGTTAATGTATTCCCTTTGCTCTGTGTCTGCACACTTTCTGGGCCATGACAGAAGCATCCTGCAGTATGAAATCGCCTATTAGCTAGTTAATGTAAAACCAAGTACATTATCCCTAGTGAACACAAAGTCTTATGTCCGTTTAAGAGTGTCTATTTTCCCTGGAAGAGATATGTGAATCCTTCAGTGCTTTTAAACGTGAAGTGAATACTATTTCTATGACTCAGTTGCTTCAGCTCTGTTGCAAAAAAATATGACATCATCCTTTTCCATGCCGGCCAATCACAACTCAGCACATGGAGCTTTCTGAGGATTGGAATCGCAGACAGTATGTGCATCAGCCCCTGTGTGTGTGTGTGTGTTCAGCTGCTGGCAGATCCCTCTTTTCCACACAAAGAAAAGATGGCTTTCACTGGTTTGATTTCCATCTCCTTCTTCTTAAACGAGGCTGTTTTATATTTTATTTAGCATGATGCAGAAGACTGTAAAAGGTTCTGCAAGGCAAAAATCTGAACACACCTGCTAATTAAATTTATAATTACTGGAAATTCAATTTCAAATGATAACTTATGTAACTTTGTAAATGATAACAGTATAACTTTAAAGACAATATGATTTTTGCAATACTGTGATGTAAGCAGGGTTCCACAGTGCAAGTGTTTTGCAGCTGTACACTGCAGTGGAGAAAAGGAAAGAATCCAAAAATATGCTATTGGCCCTCAGTAAAAAAGGAAAAAAAAAACCCTCCTTCAAACTTAACTGCAGAAATGTCAGACAGCACTAGAAACATTCAAATCCAGCTTTAGCTGGCTCTCTCTGTTTCATGGATGAAAGGTCAGAATTCCAGCTCAGCACAGCGTTTCATTTAACAAGTGAAAGATTACTTGCATTTCATAAATTATGCTCATTTTTGCTTTTCTGGCAACCAAGTTTGTTTAACCAAAGTTAGCAAATAGAAATATTGGACAAAGCCAATGTGACATTTGTGCTCCAGGTACACTCCTGCCCATAGCCACTTATTCTTTTTACACAGGAGCATACTTTAAGCAGTGCTGTTAAACCTTAAAATGGCTTTCAACTCTATTCACATTTCTAGAAAGTGTGCCATCACCACATATTTATTTTGCATAGGTATTCTCTGGTGTTCACCAATGACAAAAGGAATTTGGCCCCTGTGTCACATCAAATGTATACCTCAGCGAATTCATGGAAGACCGCTTATGCTTAAGAGTACCTAAACACTCAGGTCAATATAAAAAAATATATAGCTGGAATGTGCCTCAATTACATTTTGTTCATATGAATTTCTCTCATATTTTCAGTGTGAGATTAAGCTAATTAACCAGATATTTTTTTCATAACTCTGTTTAGTGCTACACAGTAATTTTTACAGTCTACTCCGGAATTCCCTTATTCTGTACTAATGCATTAATCTTAATAACAGTTACAGTCCCACTTTATATACTTTAGTGTCATAAAGAAATGCCACTTAAAACACTTTCTAAGGCCTGACTAATTTGTTGATTCACTGTCTTACTTAAGCAAGCACTCAGGATACATTACAATATTAGCAGCTCATGACTGTAAACAACTACTTACAGGATGTGCATCCTGTGTAGGTATAGCATGTGTGTTGTGTCTGGAAGGTGGTTTAGAGCGTTATGATGCTGTATTGTGGACCCTTAGATGTAGAATTGTGGTAAGCAGTTTCTCGTTCAAACATCTGGCTCTCTGGCTATTTTAACACTGGCAATTAAGCAAGGAAGCACAAAACACCAGACGAGGAACAGAGCTGATTCTCTGATTTGATTACTCTGTAGCACAGATGCTTACTTTAAGCCTAAACGGGAAGCCCATCTTCCCTTAAAATTTCATTAAAATACAGCAATGAAATGTTTACCAAAGTGTCTATATTATTCACCAGTGGTGGAATTGGTGGAATTCAATATTTTAGTGAATTAAATGATCAAATATCAATATATACAATGTATTTTAATAGGACAAAATATTACATTTATTGGACAACAGTGTCTGTGTGTCTGTGTGAGTTTTGCACAGAAAAAAAATAAATAAATTCAATGTTCACTGAACAGTGCACTCTTCGCTTGTCCTGCTTAAATGCATCACTTCTCCTTATGATGACTGGTAAACCTCTGAAAGGTGCGGAACCACATAACCAATTACCAATCACTGAAACAGTAATGAACATGACTGACATTTCAAATACATCAGCACCAATCGGAATCGCTTGGAGCCTGCAGTAGTGGTGTAATTTGTAAATGTTGTAAATAAACTGTAAGTGTAAAGTTCTGTTTGATTGTTTGTTGTTTATAAGTCTGTCATTTCCTTCTTCAGCTATCAGCTTAGTTGTTTTTTGGCATGAAATGGCAGAAAATGCTGTTGTTGACCTGATTTTAGAACAGTCTTTTGATGCTCATTCTTATGAGGAGAGACTGAAAATTAAACAAGAAGGGAGACCAACGGACAAGATTTTAATTCAAAAGTCAGGGAGAGGAAAAAGGTCCTTTTATCAGTCTTTGTACATTAAAATTGATTGGCTGTGTTTATTATTAGTCTTAGATTATGTGGAGCATTAGATGATTTTATATATATATAAAATACATACATACACACACACAGTTATACAGTCCCCTCGGAAAGTATTGGAACTGCCAATTCTTTTGTTTTTGCTACATACTGAAGACATTTGAGATTGAAATAAAGGATCTGCTCATGATCTATGTAAGCTCATTCATCAAGCACGGTGGAGGTAGCGTCATGGCTTGGGCTTCCATGGCTCATTAATCTTTATTGATAATGTAATTCATGATTGTAGCAGAATGAATTTAGAAGTCTACAGAAACATCCTAGCTGCTAATTTACAGAGAAATGCTTCGAATCTAATTGGGAGGAATTTCATCATGCAGCAAGACAATGACCAATAACACACTGCCAGCACAAAAAAAAGACTTCATCAGGGGAAAAAGGTTTAAGGTTTTGGACTGGCCAAGTCAATCACCAGACCTTAACCCAATTGAGCATGCATTTCACTTCCTGAAGTGGAGACTAAAGGAAGAACCCCCCTTCCCCCCAAAACAACAACTGAAAGAAGCTGCGGTACAAGCCTGGAAAAGTATCACAAAAGAACAACAATAATAATTCCATATAAATCCTTCAAACATTCAAGCATTCATTCTTGAGATATTGCGTTAACGAGAATCCCTGGAACGAGGACATTATACAGAAAAACTAGTGTACAAATTTATACAAAATGCAGCAGACAGAGTCCTTAAAGTAACCAACAAAAATATGACTTGACGTAACTGAAAAACATTCGCTCTATAGTTGGATGTTCGTGAATTCAAATCCTGATGCCGCCATCCATATCCGAGAGCCCAACAGAGCATAATTGCCCCTGTTCTATCAGTCTGAGAAACGGCAAAACTCTCTCTTTTGCCGAGTAACGTGAGACTCACCAGTAAGCTCATGTATACAGAAGACAGCAGTTAGCAAAGATGCCATGGCTCAAGAGGAAACAATACAAAATATGTAAGCTATTCATTTGCAGGCTCTTCATATTACAAGTTTAAAAAAAAAAAGGTGTAACAAAAATAGTGACATGAGATTTTCACATGATGAATGTTTAACATGTAAAGCAACATTAAAAGTTGACATATAGATTAGCATAACAAGCCAGGATATGCAAAGAAAATAATTTCACTTTACATATGTGTTTATCATAAATTCTGTCTTTGTCTTCTTAAAAAAGCATGCTGTTCAGTGTCGCACATAACATGAGAGAAAATATTGTTTAACGGTTTAATATTCTCCCTGTTGAGTGTTAAAGTCTAAAAATAACATCAAATTAATAGCCCAAATGAATCATCCCATGCACTATTTAAACAGAAAATTACAGCAGAAAGCAGAAAGAATTAAGGTGAAATTAAGGTGGGGAAGTGTAAAAAGTGAAGAAAGTATTTTTGTTGTTGCTATACTGTGAAAGTATAAATCGAATATTTAGAACATCCCATTCCAGAACTAGTCCCCCTTTGTTGTTATAATATTCCACTCTTCTGGGAAGGCTTTCCACTAGATTTTGGAATGTGGCTGTGGGGATTTTCCTATTCAGCCACAAGAGCATTAGTGAAGTCAGGCATTGAAGTCAGACAAGAAGGCCACTCGAGTTTTTCCAGTTGACAACCCGACAAACCAAGTCTTCATGGACCTCACTTTGTGGACAGGGGCATGGTCATGCTGGAACAGGTTTGGGCTAGGCCTTAGTTCCAGTGAAGGGAAATTGTAATGTTACAGCATACAAACATCCTATACTATTGTTTGCTTCCAAGCTGTAGCAACAGTTTGGGAAAGGCCCAAATATGGGTGTGATGGTCAGGTGTCCATAAACTTTTCCATATAGTATAGTTTCAGACTCGTCCAGTTGCGGTTAAGGTTCTGCATTATATCCAAATTAGTTAATATTAGTGGAATGTTACAGTGTAACAGGTGTGTTTGGTGTGCAACCTCGGTGGCTTGTCATTTAGCTTGCCAGAGATTTTAACAAAGATTTTGTGCTAACTAAATGTGATACCTGACAGATTTTAAAAGGTTGAAACACATTTTTATTGGTTGATGACCGTTGGCAGTGTTATTGACCCAATGAAAACCTAAATGTAAAAGCACTAAAAGTACACAAGCAAGCAGGTTGAATAGGTGTGCCCACACACACACACTCGAAGATCTTACAAGAGCAGCATAAATTAAAGTGTGTCCATACAGTTTTGTTGTGGCACAGCAAATTCGCATGCAAGCAGGATCAATGTTATGTACATATGTTTTAGTTTAATTATGCTTTATGAGAGATCAAAAGAAATGTCTAAGGAGTCTGACTCAGAGATAAAATTGCTCTCCTTATTTGACTTGGCATAAGAGTGAACAATAAGTGCTGGAGTCTTACCATGGGTGAGCTAGCTGGCTCTTGAGCATGTGGGATTGGATCTTGCACCGCTTGCGGGTTATGATAGTGCTGCTCCATGTGCTGTTTCAAATCGCTGTTCTCGCCATTGCTCATGTTTTCCACCTGCAAGGCAGCAGAGTCAGCAAGCACCTCTGATTCCTGGCCAAACAACCAATTCTTCCATATTGCTGAAAGCCTGTGCAAGTGCAGCAGACTCATGGCATATGCATTCACACACAAATCAAACTGAAAACAAGCGTTAAGGAATGATTGTGGCTCTAATACATTAGAGCGTCACTAGCACTTCTGCTACAAGAAAAAGTAATTTTTCTTCTTGAAAGTCATAGTCAGGCAACAGACTTTGCACTGAAGCCACAGTTTCCTGTAGGAAACCATATATACATAAACAATCTGTCAAAGAAGCCATTGATATTACTGTTGTTTGGTTATTTTATATCACACATTTATCATAATACACTAAATAATGATGCAACAAATTAACAATATTACTAATGTTTCCTAACACAAATCATTTCATTGGTATGCAATCTCTACATCCCTAGCTAGCTGCATGCTTGTCAAAATGATGTTGGGCTGATACTCATACTAAATTAAGATGAGGAAACACAACATTTTTAAAATATTTCATTTAATTTATTGAAGGCAAAAAACCTTTTGATTATAGGAATTCACTATATCAACACAACTTTACTTGATATAAGAATTGATATTTGTTATAGGAATTGATATAGGAATTGTTTGCATTAACAACCCTCTGCATTATAAATAACAAGAGACAATGTTATACAGTGCAGTATTTAGAGAAATATGAGTGCTAATTCTATGCAACACCTATGTCACTCATGTCAAAAAGTAATTTCTTTTGATTGAGGCATAGTGAGCTATGTGTTGAGACCTTTTAGCCTACTTCACATTGCTCAAAAGGTTCTATTAAAGTGATGTTTAGATAATTGAGGTCTGGCAGTAATCAGGTCTGGGTGTGTCTAGTCTAACTGAACCCAATTATCAAATAAATATTTGGTTAACTGAGAACTAAGGGGCAATTACTTTTTCACATAGGGCCAGTTGGTGTTAGATAACCTTGTGTTTACTCACACTATCTCTGTCTTTTATTAAACCATGTTTGGAGATCTGAAACAATTAAGTATAATAAGATGCCTGAGATGCCAGTGATCCTGACCCCTTCTGCTCTCTAGACCTGCCTCGTCCATGGTTACACAATTGCACTTTCTAACCATATAGTATAGAGTCATAGAAGGGAATTATTTATAATCGCACTATCCGGTGTCACCCAGATGAGGATGGGTCCTTTCCAGTCTGGCTCCTCAAGGTTTCTTCCTCATGTCATCTAAGGGAGTTTTTCCTTGCCACCATCGCCTCTGGCTTGCTCATTAGGGATAAAGTCATAAATTTAAAATTTATATCTTGAATTTACATATTTCTGTAAAGCTGCTTCGTGACAATGTCCATTGTTAAAAGCACTATACAAATAAAACTGAATTGAATTAATGCAAAAATAGAAGAAAAAAGGAAGGGGCAAATTCTTTTTCACGGCACTGTACACATTAATATTAAAAATACCTAAAATTAAGTTTTGGTACCTAACTAAATCACACTGTTAACATTTGTGTTTTTAAGTAATATCATAATCCAATTAAAGCCAGTTTACATTGAGGGGGAGGTGTGTAAGTGTATGAACACCGAATGTTTTAAATTTATTACTAATTATTTCTGAGTTGTTTTATCATATATTTTTGTCATGAATTGAATTTGTTTCAGTGACCTAATTGAAACTGATATGTTTTTGAACTGTTTTACCTGAGCTTTGCCTGAGCTTAGTTTTAGGAGGCCAGTGATCCAATGTTCCCCCACAGACTACATCTATGCCCAGAGCACAGGATCATGGTGGAGGGTTTTTTTGTTTGTTTGTTTGTTTTTTATGTAGAGAAGGCATAGAAACTCACTTTTAGCAGAGCAGTCCTATCAAAGCAGTAAAAGCATCCATTAGGGCAAGACAGAAAATAAATGGCAGGGAGGGAAAGAGAGTGAAATGATGATGGGTTCAGCTTATCCCACAATCAATCAGAGTCTCTGCTGAAATTACTTGGGTAAAGGAGGGAGAGGGAAATGGTGGGGAGAGAGATGCACATATACTGTATGCCTCACAATGGGCCTAATTCATCAATCTTTGAGTGAAGTTGTGTGTAAATGTTTGTAAGCCAAGCCAAACAAAAAATTTACACCAGATTCACAAAAGTTTCATAAATGCTCATTTTATTCTTATTCATATGAATGTATGTTGATGGATGGTAATCACCTGTAAATTATTGGGTGCATGCATGCTTATACACAGCAGCTGGTTAGTTCCGGCCTCACCTATCCACCTACTTTGGGGACAAATTGGCCAGGTTTTAGGAAAATGTAAAAAATAAATAAATAAATAAATAAATAAAAATAAATAAATAAATGTGTGGCCGGGGAGGTGGTGCCAGTCCCCTCAATGTCTGTGCTGGATCATGATGACTCGGAGGAGGTGGAGGGCTCTGTCTCCCTACCTGCCTCCGTGGGGATTCCCCTTGAGGACTTCCCCTGGGAACAGACACATGACAAGTCTCTTCGCTATGGCTTTGACCAAGTGAGAGTAATTGATGGTCAAATAATCCAGTCAGATCTTGGACTCACCTACCCTTATTTTTCATTTATTAATGATAGGTTATATTGAGTGATGCAGGACACTCAAACTGAAGAGCCATAGGGAAATGTCATTCCATGCAGCTCATCATAATCCCATGGCTGGGCATTTGGGGCAGGATAAAACACTAAGCCATTTCATGAGCTGCGCCCTCTTCCATTAATTGAGGTCCCCTTTGAAAGAATTGGCATGGACCTCATCGGACCATCAGAACGAACAGAATGAGGGCATCGCTTTGTGTTAGTTTTAGTAAACTATACAATGCAATACTTGGAAGACATGGTTCTTTGCAACATCTCAGCACACAGTGTTGGAGAGGCACTCTTCTGTGTTATCTCCCAAGTCAAAAAAGATCCTGACTGACCAGGGCACATCCTGTATGTCCTGCACCCTTCACGAACTGTATGAATTATTAGGGATTAAATTGATTTGCACCAGTGTCTATCATCCGCAAACAGACAAGCTGGATGATTGGTTTAATCAAATGTTTAAAAATTTGATTTCTAAGTTCATTCAGGATGATGCTGAGAATTGGGATAAGTGGCTTGAACCCCTGTTGTTTGCGGTACGAGAGGTCCCACAAGACTCCATGGGGTTTTCCCCATTCAAATTATTATAGGGGTGCAAGCCTCATGGCGTCTTAGACAACATTAGAGAAAATTGGGAGGAGGGAAGAAATTCAGTATGGTTCTGAACCTGACAGCAAAACTCCACACCTTAAGTCACCTAACACAGGACAATTTGCATCAGGCCTAAGAACGACAGTCCCCACTGTATGACAAGGGGTACTCGGCTTCAGGAATTTACATGAGGAGATAAAGAACTCATTTTACTACCCACGTCAAGCTCTAAATTACTGATGAAGTGGCAAAGGTCCTTTGAGGTCACACAGCGAGTCGGAAAAGTCAACTTTGAGGTCAGGCAAATGGAAGGAGGTGATGCATGTCAAATATACCACCTCAACCTCCATAAACCATGGAGAGAAGTGGTTCCTGTGGCTCTGGCGATGGTGGTTCCCAAGAGGAAGGAGCTGGGACCGGAGGTACATCTAAAAGGTGCTGCCCAATTCACCCTGGACCCCAGTGGAAACCACTTCTCGGTCCATTTTTTTTTTGTGTTTGTGTGTGTGTCAACTTTAATGATGTCAATACAGTGTTTAAATTTGATGCATACCCAATGCCATGCACTGATGAACTGCTCAATCGGTTAGGCGCAGCTCACTTTTATTCGACACTGGACATAATCAAGGGGTATTGGAAAATTCTCTTAACTCCAATATCCTGAGAAAAAATAGCCTTTTCCACTCTGTTTGGGTTACACCAATTTGTTACCTGTCTGTTTGGTTTGTTTCGAGTCCCACCGACATTTCAACATCTCATGGATAGAGTACTCTTCCCACACAATGCATATGCTGCTGCCTATTAGATGACTATCATTTATAGTAATGATTGGCAGTGGCATTTACAACATCTGAGAGCTGTCTCTCAGACCCTTGAGACAGGCAGGACTCAGCAAATCCAAAGAAGTGTGCAACTGAATGGGTGGAAGTATAGTATCTAGGCTTCCACTTGGGCCATGGGCAGGTGCGTCCCCAAATTGATAACACAGCAGCGATTGCAAAAGTAAAAGTGGTTTTGTGTGGGGGACCGCTGTTGTATTCTCCTGACTTTTCTTTCCCTTTTTCCCTGGTGGCGGAGGGGGAGGAGTGTACATGCTGTACATCAGCAGAAAGCTCTCTGTGAGGGAGAACCTGCAGGGTGGACAGCCCCCTGGCCTGAGTCAAACAGTGGGGGTATGTGGCAGCAGGGGCATGATCAAGCATCAGCTGTGGATAGAGAGGAGGCATGGTAGAACTGGCAGGTAACTTGATGATTTGCACCTTTGTCTTATTACCCCCAATCTACTTATGTGTGTTTCTTTGCGCTTTCAGTGACTGCCATAACCTGAGTGAGAAAGAGAAGCATAGCTAGTGGAGCTTACAAGAGAAACGCACATGCGGAGCGTGATCTTTTTCCCTGAACGGGGCAAAAGCCGCGAGCTAGTGAGAGCCCCTTTTCTGTTGGTTTGTCCCTTTTGGTTGAGTTTTTATAAAGTGCCTCATGAGCCTTCCTCCGCACAACTCCACACTGGTTTCTACAAACAACTAGCCTTAATTTTCTTAAAATGAATTTGGATATATATATATATATGTATTAGGGCTATCAAAGTTAACGCAATTTCCTTTTAACGCCACTAATTTTTTTGAAGCCGTTAACATAGGTTGTCATATGACCCTTTGCATCACCCATAGTTTAGCAATCCACTACCAGCAGTTGGCACATTAATTGTTGTTATAACAAGCGTGTCTGTGGCGGATGATGGATACAGGACAAGATCTTTTGAATGGCATGTTCAGTTACAAATCCTTGTCAGATGGGTCTATTGATAAGACCAAAGTTATTTGCTGTTACTGTCCATGTGAATTTAGTTACCACCAGAATATGACCAGTCTTAAATATCATACTACAGCAAAAAGAGTGGCAACAGCTTTCGGAAGACGAGGGCCTGCATGACATAAATCGGATCGCGTTCAGAGAGCCAGAGATGCAGAGAATCCAACAACCACTGAGAGCTACATTGGTCCTACAGGCAACACACATTGCCATGCCAACAACGGCTGAGCTGGAGAAACTGCAGAAGTTGGAGACAGTGTTGGAGCCCTGCAGGAAATTTACTGATGGTCTCATTGATAATTTGTGTTTCTTATTCAAAGTGGGTTTTTCTCAGAAGTGTGTGTGGTGTGTGAGAGAGAGAGAGAGAGAGAGAGAGAGAGAGAGAGAGGGAGCAAGAGAAAACGAGTGGTAGTGATTTAGTGCGAGCATGTTTGCATGTGCTCTTGTGTGAGAGAGCGTGCGAGATTAGTGGTTGAGAGAGATTGCGATGCATATTGAGCTGTGGCAATACATGAACGCAGCTCAGTTGTGCTTTCTAGGTCTAAAGGCAGGGTTATAGTTTAGTGTGAATGACTATTTTCAATTGTGTTCATCTTGCTGATGTTCAATACCACTCAGCCCTTGTGTGAGTGAATGTAGCAAGTTCCTAACGGAATTCTCTTTTATTGCAAGTACATAACTGAACTTCTTGGACAAGAAAAATTTCTTTCATGCTCAGTGGTGTTGCCAGCTTTGTGCCATCTATCATGAGTGATGGAGATCTGTGAGCATGACCCAGACTACATGATAAAACTCATGCAAACCTTTGCAACAGACATGGAAAAACGCAAGGAAAAAATAAACATGACATGACTGAGGATTATGACAGCACTTGAGCCTAGGTTTAAGGACCTCAAGTGTCTGCACAGAGTTAAGAGGGCTGGGGTGTGGAGTTCAATTCATGCCTTGCTTAGGGAAGGGAGGCCTGCACAACCGGAGCAACAAGCAAAATCTGAGCCGCCTAAGAAAAAAAGCAGCTATCATGGTTGCTTCAGAGTCTGACTCTGATGAAGAGGTGGACTCTATTGAGACATGGGTGGAGTGCTACAGGGCTGAGCCTGCTATCGGCATGGAGAACTGTCCCCAGCAGTGGTGGTCTGAACATGAAGGGACACACAGCAGGCTGGCCTACCTTGCACGCAAGTTCTTGGCAACACCTGCCACATCAGCTCTGTGTGAGAGGTTGTTTCACTGTCTGGGTATACTGTGTAGAAGAAAAGAGCTTCCCTCTCATCTGACCATGTGAAAAAGCTTGTGCGTTTAAGCAACTCACTCAGTGCAAAGAAATAGAAACCTATAGCCTAACTTCGGTATACAAGAGTAGGCCTACTATTTCTGTAATTTTCTTTCTTATACTCCCTTTCCACAGTTTCTTGCTCTATTTATTTATTTATTGTTTATTATTTATTTTGTATAATTCTGTTTTGATTCCACATAACACAGGGAATGTTTTCGTGAGCCTTTATTTTTCCCCCTATATGAGGGTGGACACAATTACTTTGTGTCATTTCCTGGGGAAGTGTGAGGGATCCAGGGAGTAATCTTTATTCTATACTGAAGTAATGGAAAAATTGGTAAATGCTGGACCTGTGTGAGTTCCTGGAATATCTTTGTTTTGTATTAATTGGGCTTGAGGTTGCCATGAGTTACAATTTTCAGCACAGTTTTATGGTAAATGCTGTACCTTTGAGGGTTTCTGGACAATCTTCGTTCCATCAGTTACTCCCGTTAGGGGTCACCACAGTGGATCGCTGATCCGAATGTTTGATTTGGCACAGGTTTTACGAAGTATGCCCTTCCTGACACAACCCTCCCATTTTATCTGGGCTCTCAGTGGCTGGGTTGGTTCCCTGCCCAGGAATCAAACCCAGGCCACCGTGGTGAGAGCACAGGATCCTTCGAGGCAAGACCACCAGGGAGCCACAGGCAACATGCGACTAATCCGATAATTATTATATAATTATTATTATTACATAGTTATATTTAATTTATATGATTTATACTTAGATTTTAATATTTATCAGGGCCTAAATAACAATCGGTCCTCAGCAACTTTAAACAAACTATAAACAAACAAATAACCTCAGGGGACAACATAATAGATTTCAATAAGTAGTCATTTTTTCCAAAAAGGTAGGGGAAAAAATACACTATATTGCCAAAAGTTTTGGGACATCTGCCTTTACATGCACATGAACTTTAATGACATCCTATTCTTAATCTGTAGGGTTTAATATGGAGTTGGCCGACCCTTTGCAGCTATAACAGCTTCAACTCTTCTGGGAAGGCTTTCCACAAGGTTTAGGAGTGTGTTTATGGGAATTTCTGACCATTCTTCTAGAAGCTCATTTGTGAGGTCAGGCACTGATGTTGGACGAGAAGGCCTGGCTCGCAGTCTCCGCTCTAAATCATCCCAAAGGTGTTCTATTGGGTTGAGGTCAGGACTCTGTGCAGGCCAGTCAAGTTCCTCCACACCAAACTCGTTCATCCATGTCTTTATGGACCTTGCTTTGTGCACTGATGCGCAGTCATTTTGGAACAGGAAGGGGCAATCCCCAAACTGTTCCCACAAAGTTGGGAGCATGAAATTGTCCAAAATGTCTTGGTATGCTGAAGCATTAAGAGTTCCTTTCACTGGAACTAAGGGGCCAAGCCCAACCCCTGAAAAACAACCCCACACCATAATCCCCCCTCCACCAAACTTTACACGTGGCACAATGCAGTCAGGCAAGTACCGTTCTCCTGGCAACCGCCAAACCCAGACTCGTCCATCAGATTGCCAGACAGAGAAGCGTGATTCGACACTCCAGAGAACACGTCTCCACTGCTCTAGAGTCCAGTGGCGGCGTGCTTTACACCACTGCATCCGACGCTTTGCATTGCCCTTGGTGACGTAAGGCTTGGATGCAGCTGCTCGGTCATGGAAACCCATTCCATGAAGCTCTCTACACACTGTTCTTGAGATAATCTGAAGGCCACACGAAGTTTGGAGGTCTGTAGCTATTGACTCTGCAGGAAGTTGGCGACTTCTGCGCACTGTGCGCCTCAGTATGCGCTGACCCCTCTCTGTGATTTTACGTGGCCTACCACTTCGTGGCTGAGTTGCTGTTGTTCCCAATTGCTTCCACTTTGTTATAATACCACTAACAGTTGACTGTGGAATATTTAGTAGTGAGGAAATTTCAAGAATGGACTTATTGCACAGGTGGCAACCTATCACGGTACCACGCTTGAATTCACTGAACTCCTGAGAGCGACACATTCTTTCACAAATGTTTGTAGAAGCAGTCTGCATGCCTAGGTGCTTGATTTTATACACCTGTGAGCATGGAAGTGATTGGAACACCTGAATTCAATGACTTGGAGGGTTGTCCCAAAACTTTTGGCAATATAGTGTATGTATACCCTTCCTACATCCACAATCATTAAGAGAGTAATTAGCAGCCAGGTGTTACTAATGAAATGCACAAGATTAGTTAATCATCAATCATCATTTACATTAGCACTGGTTTATATAGTGGATACTACGGGTAAGGGTGAGAGGAAAAAGATAACAACCAACACTAAACTTACAAAACCCTGTTTGCTTGCTGCACTGAGAAAGCTAATCTGTAAGGCCCATCAAAGCACTTCTCTTTCATTTTCACATTTGTAATGACATTTGTAATGCTAGTCATTATTGGTCTTTTTTTTTTTTTTTTTTAAAGATGCAACCTTCCTCCATTTCTGTACTGCCATTTATGGTGACTAATGGTAAATATAATCACACTTTCAATTAAATATAAAGACACTTCTCAAGTGTCTTTTTATTATGTAATGGCGAAACCAAAATGTGTATTTAGAAGACAGGACAAACAAAAAATTAAGCAATGATCAAAAATGACTGAATGGACATAATACAGCAAATAACAGAACAGAGTAGTGTGAATTCATGATTAAACAGAGAAAACTGGCAGTTTGGCTTACAATCATTGCCACATTCTGTTAAGTGTTAAAAACTTTAACCCTTATCAGAACATAGCTACAACACATCTCCTCCTTCGCTAGACTACATTTGAAAAGTGAGAGGGATCCAAATAAGTTTCATACTGCAATTGACAACAAGCAGTAGTTCCCATGGTTTCATTTATTTGTTAATTAGAGAGCAAAATAAAAAGTGCATTTAGTTTAAAGACCAAGACCGAGAGCACACACACTGGTAGAAAACGGTTTATCTGCAAGTAAAGAAACACCAAAAAAAGGAAAAGAATCTGAAATGTTAAAAAGTGTGTTACCGATTAATTTGTTTATAATTTTAAAAAGGCGTGAATTTTTGACCTTGTATTATTCCTAACATTCATTAGATTGCATGTGGTTTAACTTATAGTACTATAACTTCTATTATATACTATCTATTATATCTATTATAAACTTCTATTATAACTATTCTCAGTTGAATGAATTAGCCAGCTATTATGAACTGAACAGTACATGAAAACTTTGAGTGCTAGCAATAACAAAATACAGTCAGGTCCATAAATATTGGGACATCGACACAATTCTAACATTTTTGGCTCTATACACCACCACAATGGATTTCAAATGAAACGAACAAGATGTGCTTTAACTGCAGACTGTCAGCTTTAATTTGAGGGTATTTACATCCAAATCAGGTGAACGGTGTAGGAATTACAACAGTTTGCATATGTGCCTCCCGCTTGTTAAGGGACCAAAAGTGATGGGACAATTGGCTTCTCAGCTGTTCCATGGCCAGTTGTGTGTTATTCCCTCATTATCCCAATTACAATGAGCAGATAAAAGGTCCAGAGTTCATTTCAAGTGTGCTATTTGCATTTGGAATCTGTTGCTGTCAACTCTCAAGATGAGATCCAAAGGGCTGTCACTATCAGTGAAGCAAGCCATCATTAGGCTGAAAAAACAAAACAAACCCATCAGAGAGATAGCAAAAACATTAGGCGTGGCCAAAACAACTGTTTGGAACATTCTTAAAAAGAAGGAATGCACCGGTGAGCTCAGCAACACCAAAAGACCCAGAAGACCACGGAAAACAAATGTGGTGGATGACGAAGAATTCTTTCCCTGGTGAAGAAAACACCCTTCACAACAGTTGGCCAGATCAAGAACACTCTCCAGGAGGTAGGTGTTTGTTTGTCAAAGTCAACAATCAAGAGAAGACTTTACCAGAGTGAATACAGAGGGTTCACCACAAGATGTAAACCATTGGTGAGCCTCAAAAACAGGAAGGCCAGATTAGAGTTTGCCAAACGACATCTAAAAAAGCCTTCACAGTTCTGGAACAACATCCTATGGACAGATGAGAGCAAGATCAACTTGTACCAGAGTGATGGGAAGAGAAGAGTATGGAGAAGGAACGGAACTGCTCATGATCCTAAGCATACCACCTCATCAGTGAAGCATGGTGGTGGTAGTGTCATCGCGTGGGCATGTATGGCTGCCAATGGAACTGGTTCTTTTGTATTTATTGATGATGTGACTGCTGACAAAAGCAGCAGGATGAATTCTGAAGTGTTTCGGGCAATATTATCTGCTCATATTCAGCCAAATGCTTCAGAACTCATTGGACGGCGCTTCACAGTGCAGATGGACAATGACCCAAAGCATACTGCAAAAGCAACCAAAGAGTTTTTGAAGGGAAAGAAGTGGACTGTTATGCAATGGCCAAGTCAATCACCTGACCTGAATCTGATTGAGCATGCATTTCACTTGCTGAAGACAAAACTGAAGGGAAAATGCCCCAAGAACAAGCAGGAACTGAAGACAGTTACAGTAGAGGCCTGGCAGAGCATCACCAGGGATGAAACCCAGCGTCTGGTGATGTCTATGCGTTCCAGACTTCGGGCTGTAATTGACTGCAAAGGATTTGCAACCAAGTATTAAAAAGTGAAAGTTTGATTTATGGTTATTATTCTGTCCCATTACCTTTGGTCCCTTAACAAGTGGGAGGCACATATGCAAACTGTTGTAATTCCTGATTTGGATGTAAATACCCTCAAATTAAAGCTGACAGTCTGCAGTTAAAGCACATCTTGTTCGTTTCATTTGAAATCCATTGTGGTGGTGTATAGAGCCAAAAATGTTAGAATTGTGTCGATGTCCCAATATTTATGGACCTGACTGTACATTAGCTAGAAATGAGCTATTACAGACAGAAGAATCTACTCACCACAATTATTTCTGATCATTCCAAATTGATACATTCACAGCCTGTTACTTCACCCAGATACTTGCCAAAGCTGTAGAAAGAAATGGAAAATAAGAGAACAGCTATTGAGCCAAATATATCTTCTTGAACATTAGGGCTGCACAACACATACAATCATTATTAAAATATTTGCTATACTGATGTTGCTCTATGTAAATGAGAGCTCTTTCCAGAAAAATGAAGGCATAACTAAAGCAGCCTAATTCAGCCTAGAACTGACTACATTGCAGTAGGGGAGGTGAAAAAGCTGAGCCTCAAAAAGACTCACATTAGTTTACAGCCCTTAGTTCTATGTGTTCACAAAACTTCTGCTGATACTGGCATTCAAAAATCATAAAGCACCAGTGACATGCTGTTGTATGCTAAGCTGAGGCAGCATGCTATTTTTGAGAACATAACCAGTTGTGCTGCAGCAATAGATGACACTCTGACTAAAAGTGAACAAGGCATCTATGTGTGGCTTGTGGGATGTGTATGGCACATCCCTTTATTTCTGAGCTTAAATGAAGGATAAAGCAATCATATGGCAGTTATTTACTTACTTACTTATTTCCTTTATTGTCCACAAACGGAAATTTGTCTTTGGCATAACACATTATAACAAGACCACTACAATAAAAGACACTTACATAACAACTCTAAAAAGGTAAGATAGAATAAAATACCATACATTTCCCCAGGCAATTCCTAGGAGCATGCCATAGACAACACCCCTATCAACAGCACACTAACACTCAAAAAGTATGTATCCAAGTAATGTGTGAACAGCACAAATTTAAGCCCAAGAAGCAGATTCAAAATGGGATGAGCAAACACAAGTACAGGAAAGCAGCTGTGGTTTCAGGTATTGAAACACAACATCATGAACAAATAAAAGTAGCAATAAATGCACGAATTACTCACTCTGTGATTGACTTCTGGCAACAAGTGTACTCAAAGTAAAACAGAATAAAGGTTAAATAAAAATTTCCTAATTAAATAATTTTTTTGCTAAGCATGAAGTCCTTGGTAGCAATGGCTTTGCTCATTCACTGCTCTCTTTCTCCTTTTCGTTAGCAAGCAAAAACAATGTCACCCAACCGGCTGTGGGGAATTCAGAAACATCGAAAATACTTGTGCCTTCATAATACGTGACACTGGCCACACAAAAAGAAAAGAGGGCAAGACATTTTGAAAGCATCAGGCACATCTCAAAACTTATATAAAAGGTCTGAGTTCAAAAAAACACTACCAATCCTGAAAACACCAACACTGAAAACAATGTAAAACTTGAGAACTCCACATGTGCAAAAGTCCTTCAAAAGACAGTCTTGTGTTATGTTCACTTCCCAGTTTTCCCCTATCCAGGATACACAATACCCAGATACTGTACTAGGACATATCTGTGTATCCTGCTGCGGAGAAGCAAAGCATGCTCGCTCATTTCCTCATTTTCTGCCAGCCTGTGCTCTTCGGTTCAGCTGTTACAAGCATGCATGAAGCATTCAGTAAAGTAACTGTTGTGCTGAAAGTTCCTCATGCCAAAGCCCCCTCCCAAAACCAAAAACAAGCTGGTGACTAACATATTCTCCAAAAATCTCACAACAGACACACACCAGGAGTTGTTCTCACTTCCAGTTTAGCCTTGTTTCACGTCAGCATGAAACAACTAAGTGGAGTTTGACACAGACTTCAACAAGGTTGAAGGCCATAATTTTTTATTTTGACAGTGTTCACACATTGAAATAATAATAATGATGATAATCATAACAAGAATTGATTTTAACAATCATGGGTGGTAAAAAAAATAGCACAAAAACACACAATTTCAATTTACATTATACTTATTGTACATTATATTTAAACAGAAATCTTATTAGAGATAAGATTACAGAACACATACAGAACAAGATTCTTAGGTTAAAAGCAAAGTTTGCATCAATGTGATAACCCGTAAGTGGATTTTTGATAATGACCTGATTACTTAAAAAACATGGCTACCATCAGCCAATCAACTTTCAGCAGGCATTTGACAGGGTTACCATTGACATATTCTCAAACCTGAAATGACAGTTTCAGTTTTTGTTACATGATATTTAAATCTAGATTGGATGCATTTCTGTGTAGCTTGACATACAGAATGTTTCTATAGAGTTCTGAATTCATTCTGCTATGACACTACCTCCACCATGCTTGACCAATCAGCTCATTTGTTTTGGATCAGGAGCAGATCCTTTCTTTTTTCCACATTTTGGCCTTTTCTCCACATCGGTAGAGGTTAATCTTGGTTCCAGAATTTTTGTGGCTCATCTCTGTATTTCTTTGTGACAAGAATGTTTACCATTTTTTCTCTGCTGAGCATGGACAGTATATTAAAATGTGTTCAATGGTTTCATCTTCACGACAGTTATTTATAGGACATGTTTTGGTGGTGACATAGCAACTCCATTTCACTATACATTGCACTGCTAGTCTACCTACACTTACCAACACATTACATCTCTGATATTTTCAGATACACTATATTGCCAAAAGTTTTGGGACTTCTGCCTTTACATGCACATGAGCTTTAATGACATCCTATTCTTAATCCGTAGGGTTTAATATGGAGTTGGCCTGCCCTTTGCAGCTATAACAGCTTCAACTCTTCTGGGAAGGCTTTCCACATGGGTTAGGAGTGAGTTTATGGGAATTTCTGACCATTCTTCTAGAAGCGCATTTGTGAGGTCAGACACTGATGTTGGACGTGAAGGCCAGGCTCGCAGTCTCTGCTCTAAATCATCCCAAAGGTGTTCTATTGGGTTGAGGTCAGGACTCTGTGCAGGCCAGTCAATTTCCTCCACACCAAACTCGCTCATCCATGTCTTTATGGACCTTGCTTTGTGCACTGATGCGTAGTCATTTTGGAACAGGATGGGGCAATCCCCAAACTGTTCCCACAAAGTTGGGAGCATGAAATTGTCCAAAATGTCTTGGTATGCTGAAGCATTAAGAGTTCCTTTCACTGGAACTAAGGGGCCAAGCCCAACCCCTGAAAAACAACCCCACACCATAATCCCCCCTCCACCAAACTTTACACTTGGCACAATGCAGTCAGGCAAGTACCGTTCTCCTGGCAACCGCCAAACCCAGACTCATCCATTGGATTGCCAGACAGAGAAGCATGATTCGACACTCCAGAGAACACGTCTCCACTGCTCTAGAGTCCAGTGGCGGCGTGCTTTACACCACCGCATCCGACGCTTTGCATTGCCCTTGGTGACGTAAGGCTTGGATGCAGCTGCTCGGCCATGGAAACCCATTCCATGAAGCTCTCTACACACTGTTCTTGAGCTAATCTGAAGGCCACACGAAGTTTGGAGGTCTGTAGCTATTGACTCTGCAGGAAGTTGGTGACTTCTGCGCTCTGTGCGCCTCAGCATGCGCTGACCCCTCTCTGTGATTTTACGTGGCCTACCACTTCATGGCTAAGTTGCTGTTGTTCCCAATTGCTTCCACTTTGTTATAATACCACTAACAGTTGACCGTGGAATAGTTAATAGTGAGGAAATTTCAAGAATGGACTTTTTGAACAGGTGGCAACCTATCACGGTACCACGCTTGAATTCACTGAGCTCCTGAGAGCGACCCATTCTTTCACAAATGTTTGTAGAAGCATTCTGCATGCCTAGGTGCTTGATTTTACACACCTGAATTCAATAATTTGGAGGGGTGTCCCAATACTTTTGGCAGTATAGTGTATTTCTTTTGTCTGTATGTTTTTTTTTTTGTTTTTTTTTTATACACTCAACACTCTCAGTTAGTGTAAAGGGTTTATGCTGGAAGATCCTGCCATACTCTTTTTCATTTATTTTTTTAATAAATGGTTTTATTTTACAGGTTTAACCAATTCATTTTTAAGCTTTAAAGTCACCATATTCCATTAAAAAAAATGAAACTTGTCTCGCTCTTCCTCTTTTCTTACACCATATTTTCATATCACCTATCCAGTCTGCGATTCTATTCATAGCTTGTGTCACATTCTTACAAAATGCTGCGCATGTTCCCCAAATGAAGTGCATGCACATTTTGTTCAGTCGACTTATGGAATGAAAAACAAACATATATTTAACAGTAGAGCTGTGCTACAGCCCATCCACACAGTTTCTGTTTTATTTGGATTTAATTTGGCCCCTGAGATTTTCTAGCAACAATTTTAAAGTGTTCATTTATTACACAGAGTTCCTTTTAGTTGTTTTTTTTTTTATAAAGACAATTATGTCATCCACGTAAGCAGATGTCTTTGTTTCATTTGTCGCAGTAATGCTTGTATTTTCAAATCTTTTTAACTTTGTAATCAGTGCTCTACTACATAAAACACAGAGACCTGCACTTAATGGGCAGCCTTGTTTCACACCTCTGTGAACTTCAAATTCAAATTAAATACCCATTGACATTTATTTGTTTTTTAATCTTTCAATTTCTTATATAACATATAACTTGGCAGAACTGTTCAATGTCTGGTTGCTGGTACACCACTATTTTTATTTTTTTTTTCCCTCCCAGGACATCCCAAATTGTTCTACTGGCTATGCCCAATGCTTGTGCAATGGCTCTGATCAATTTTCCCTCTTTTCTCAGCTTCAGAATGGCTTGTTGTTCTCACATAGACAGCTCTCTGGTCTTCATGATAATTTATCCTTTTTAACAACAAATGCAGTCTTCACAGGTGAAACCCAGGGCTCAAACCAATACACTGTGTTCCAAATGATTATGCAAATACAATTTCAATTAAACAAACATTTGATTTTTATTTTTTCAATTAAAATTTTCAATTGCGCTGCTTCTCCTGTCAGTTTACATCACTGACATCAATCTCAGACAGGTTTGGTAATTAGTTTGCCAGGTGAGCCAACTGCTGAAACTACTTAAGGAGGTTGGTCCACATTATGAAGCAAGGTTTATTGCAATATGGGGAAAAAGAAAGATCTTCCTGCAGATGAAAAGCGTGAAATAGTGCAGTATCTTGCAAAAGGTACTGGATATTTCACGAAAAATTAAGAGAGATCATCGTACTGTGAAAAGATTTGTGTTTGATTAAGAATGCAGACGGGTTCGTTCAGATAAAGGCATATTAAGGAAAGTTTCTGTAAGGCAAATTCATCGTATTAAGAGAGCAGCTGTGAAAAATCCACTGATGAGTAGCAAACAGGTATTTGACGCTGCTGGTGCCTCTGGAGTCCCAAGAACTTCTCGATGCAGGATCCTCCAGAGGATTGCTGCTGTGCGTAAAGCTGTATTTCGGCCACCCTTAACCAATGCCCAAAAGAAGAAACAATTGCAGTGGGCTCAGAAATATATGAAGACTATTTTTCAAACTGTTCTATTCACTGATGAATGCCGTGCTACACTGGATGGTCCAGATGGATGGAGTTCTGGATGGTTGGTGGATGGCCACCATGTCCCAACAAGGCTGCAACGTCAGCAAAGAGGTGGTGGAGTGATGTTTTGGGCTGGAATCATAGGAAGTGAGTTGGTAGGCCCCTTTAAGGTGCCTGAAGGTGTCAAAATGACATCAGCAAAATATGTGGAGTTCCTAACTGCCCATTTCCTGCCATGGTATAAAAAGAAGAACCATGCCTTCCGGAGTAAAATCATTTTCATGCAAGACAATGCACCATCCCATGCTGCAAAAAAAAACAGTGACGCCTTGGCTGCTATGGGCATAAAGGGAGAAAAAAAATCATAGGTTGGCCACCATCATCCCCTGACCTCAACCCTATTGAGAACCTGTGGAGCATCCTTAAAATGAAGCTCTATGAGGGTAGATGGCAGTTTACCTCTAAACAGCAGCTCTGGGAGGCAATTCTGGCATCCTCAAATGAAATACAGGCAGAAACTATACACAGACTTACAACTTCAATGGATGAGAGAGTTGTTAAGGTGATATCAAAGAAGGGCTCCTATGATAATATGTAACTTGATCTGTAAAGATGTTTTTTGATTGAAATAGCTTTGATTTGAGAAAAACAACCTCCTAATGCAAAAAAAATACAAAAGATTTTTTTTTCAATCTTTTAGAAACTAAGTGTTTTGAAATGCTGTTTTGCATAATAATTTGGAACACTGCATTTTAAGTTATTTTGCAAAAAGATGCCATTGTCATCATTGGTAATTTTGTTTAATAAAATCCAGATTACAATATAATTGTTGAGGAATGACAAATCCTATTGACTGCCAAATATATAGACTTTTTAGGAAAAAATTAACAAAAACAGCAATGCATAATAGTTTGGAACACAGTGTAGTAAACATTCAGAGCTAATGACTATCTAAACCATCAGTCATACAGGACATACCTGGGCAAAAAAAAAAAAAACACCTGCCAGTAACACATTCCAATATTTTTGATCACTTGAAAAATGGGTGGGTTCAAACAAAAGGTGCCATGTTGTTTAACACATCTAGATGTAGATCTCAAACACAAATATCTTCAGTGTATAGCAAAACCAAAAGAATTAGCCTTGCTGTTCCAGTGCTTTCTGAGGGGACTGTAGTACACCAACATAATACAGCTTGGATACACCAAGTACTGTTGTTTTAGTTGGACAACTATGCTAAAGGTTCCATGACAGAAAAGTGTTGTGCATAAAATACAACACTACAAAGATATTTTTTTGCCTCCTCTTCATATAAAACCTGAAACTTTTTGTGAATACAAAGAAGAAGGTGAAGGATTTCAATACTTAAAATAACCCCAAATAATTCATGCCAAGAGAAAGGAAGGAATATTTGTTGGTCCACAAATCTAACAGGTCATTAACTACAGGCAGTTTGTAGAACTTTGTTACATCTTTTTTGAAGTGAGAAGAATTAGGACTTGATGGGCAAGTTTGAGAGAGAGCAGTGTTATGTTATGTTTTTTTTGCCAAAGTTTTCCAGTTTGGCAACTTTAACTGAAACAATTATACTTAAACAAAAAAAATAAATACTTCAATAAAAAAAAAAAATTAATAAAAAAAAAAAAAAAAAAAAAAAAAAAACTTTTTTTTTTTTGTTTTTGTTGGGGCAATCAGTGAAGAACACAGTGAAAGGTTTCACCAAGACATTGTGACAATGGAAAATGGCAGCAGGGCAACTGGAATCCATCATTGCTGGCTGAATAACAGCAAAAAATCAGCAACAAAACATTTTTAGGTCAGTGGAACTAGTGCAATATGTTAGCACTATCATGTGATTAAACACGTTCAAGTAAATTCTATGGTTCTACAAAATCCTACATGATACAAACAATCTGAATTTATATTTACGTTCAATTTGAAGAGCTCTGTCAAGATCACCAGAAACATCTGGGTAAGCAATACTTTTGTAATATATTGTTGTCCAGTGATCATCAGATATCACTGCCTGAAAATGACATCACCCAGCCTTTCCCAGGCTGTGTGCTTCAACCAATTATTAACTTAAGGTGGAGTAACACATGTTACTCTATAAACAGGTGTAACCCCACCCCAAGCTGCAGGTTGCTGTCATGTCCATATTGACCACAGTCCCCTCTACCAGAAGAAAATGCATCTTATGCGTCCTGTATCTTTTACAGTGCGGGAAATAAGAATTCAACTGTCAGCAGTTTTTTAAATCAATCATATTTTCAGTGCAGCTATTCACATGAAATGTAGATCAAACATTGTTATTAACTCAGTAAAACTACACAGCTAAAGAAATTGTAATATTCCAATCCATAAAAAAAGTTATTTGCAGTAAAGTGGAATGACACACAAAAAAAGTATTGAACCCAGTAAGAAAAACCACTAAACCAGCTGATCCCACTAATTAGCTCTCCTACCTGTGCTAATTAGAATCAGCTGGGTTAGTCCATGTTAATAGGTTAGTACTTAATACTGCCACTCTTTGAAAATAGGGTACCCACCTCTGAATGCAAGTAAACAAATCATTTGCCACCATGCTGTCACACAAGCAACATCTCATGATGGGTAGAGACAAAGAGCTCTCCCAAGACATTCACAGCAAGATCGTTGAGCAGCATAGCAATGGTACTAGTTACCGAAAGATTTCTCAACTCCTAAATATTCCTATAAGCACCACTGGGGCCATTATCTGCAAGTGGAAGGAAAATCAGCTAGCCACACACACATAGTTCACAGTTCTTAGCAAAATTTATTAATCCTAATCAGTTGCTCTATCTGGTCCTAAAATGTAAGGAAGAATTCGAATGTTAAGAATTCTGAAGGGATTTTACAGCAGTTTCATATCATTCCAAAAGATTAGTTCTATCTAGGTCACGTGTGTCAGACTCAGTGCCCACGGGCCAAACACGGTCCACTGCCTCTATTCATTTGGCCTGCGTAAACTTTCAAAAAATAATACTGAACTGGCCCTTTGTACACTACTTCTCAGCATTCTTAAAGAGACACTCCAGCCAAAATTTATTATTTAACAATCGATACTTGTAAACATGCCATGCCAAGTAGTCCATCTCTTGTAAACATGCCTACTTGCACCTTACAGTAATAATGCATTTGGCTCTATAGCAAGATTATTCCGGTTTGAATACTTGGCAAACCACCTCCTGATTATGTATCTCAGTGGTTGATGCAAAATTTTAAAAACTACAACGGTTATGGTGGATATGTGGGAGGATGGTGGGAGGGAAAATGGGGATGATGGGAGGGGAATGAGGAGAGAAGGGGGAAGTGGGTGGGTGGTGCTCACTAGATAATGGCAATCTCAGGAAAGCAAGATGGCTAGTTGGCACCTGCTAATAAAAAAATCACTTTGCTTTGCAAGTCAATTATTGTGATGTTGTGAATGGATTACTCAAGTGGCAGAAATGACTCAACGGATAAGGAAGTTACTGTTGCACAGTGACCTCCAACTATACATGCTCGAGCCAGAATATTCAGAAGAAGAACTGCACCAGCGAGAAGAGCAACAAGAGGCAACCAGAGAGCAACTGTGGGGCTTTCAAAATTACACTGAGCCAAATAACTGATGTTAGCAACAACACATGCTACCATCACATTAGCTACCAATGTTACATGATTGTCTACCTTTGTGTTAGTGCCTTACTAGCCATCTTAGTAGTACTTACAAGGGTGAGGACAAAACTAGCTCACCTACCACTGTTCAGCCCCTTTTGTTACACTGAAATCCAAGTAGCTACCCAAACAGATGCTATAAACTCTTTGGTAAGCTGAAGTTAGATAGTTTAATGTCCATTATAGGCAACTCCTCAGTAAGAACACAACTGATGTAGAGCTCCATAGATTTGTTAAAGCAATATGAATTAGGGGTAAATCCACCTCAAATCACCAGATTTTAAAAACTTTTTCCCTGACTGACCATCTCAGATTTTCTTCATACTTTCTGAAAATAATATCATTATTCACAATAAACTGTGGGCAATAATTCAGACTTGTATCTGCATTAGTTTTTGAGATATAGAGGCTGTAAAAATGGGGCGTGGCCCTAATTTTACTGTAAAAATGAGTGCTACAGAAAAATCATTACTTTTGACCTATTCAAGCTAGATGCATGAAATTTTCAGAGATTGTTGTCTAGTATAAGATGTCTAGTTTCTAAAATAGAAGGTGCGCAGTTACATATTTGCCAATTTATGGCCTGATGCATATTGTAAAAAATATATTCTTTTGTGCTTTGGAGCAAAATTTACCCTCTAAATCTCCAGACTATAGCCCATCAGATCTTTCCAATTTTCATATCTATTACTCATGTTATAGCTTTTTTTTTTTTTTAGCAAATAAGTATATGTCTGAAAGAACTCAAACTTTCTAATTTATTACATGTTAAATTTTTTTTTTTTTTAAATCCAAAGGCATATTGACCATGTATGACACAGTCTATAATTAAAACAACTTATACTACTTGAAAAAGCAAAAGCTAGCCTTTTGCCTTCTCTACCTGATTATGTACAGCTCACAAGTTCTTTGCCAACCTCCAGACCAAACTGCAACACAGACTTGGGCTACTAATGCATTTATTTGTTGCTTTTACTATGACAGTTGGTCTCATAAATGAAACATTTTTTTCCATGATGCAAGTGAAAAATTTATATCGTTGTGCATGTCCCCTACAGGACAGGGATGTTCAAATTTAAAGCATTTGAAAGCTTTGAACCACCTAAAAATTGGGTGGTCTGCCACCAGAGGTGCTATTTTCTAAATCTAACACATGTAGATGTAAATATCAGGAAATGAAAGCTAAAATTCTTATCTATCGTCTCATAATCACCTTTTGATGTCAAACTCAAATGTTTTCAGTGTATAGCAAAAACAATACAATTCGCCTTGCTGTTCCAATACTTTTGGAGAGAAATGTGTAACCTGTACATTAGAGGTATACTTACAACAGTATGATATAGCATATCCAGTCCAGTTCCCAAACTTAATTCAGACCATTTTGTCATCAATATTAAGGTCATTTTAATATAATTCCATAGCTCACAGATGCAATCAGCATAATAGTAGACGACCTCTCATAGTGTGACTATATTACATTTGAGCCCGTTTTACTGTCAGCTTTTGGAGAAAATCCACCAAAATGTTTGCTATATTGCTATATTATAGACATAAATCACTGGTATTTGCGTGGCTCTAATTATGAAATATTCCATAGTTCACAGATGCAATCAGAATATTATAGTAGAGGATCTCCAATAGTGTTACCATTCTTTTCATTCATTTTGGGAGAAAGGCCAGCTTAAACTTAGCCTTTGCAGATATATTATGGACATCGATTACTCATTTGAGTGTGTCTAATTATAACATATTCCATAGTTCATAGATGCAATCAGCATAATATAGTAGAGGACCTCCCTTAATTTGACCACACTAAATTTGAGCCCAATTTAATGTCCTACCTTAAACTTTGCTATATTGCTATATGATAAACATCAATAACTAATATTCGGGTTCAGTCAGCACAATATAGTAAGGGATGTTGAGGCCATGCTACTGTCAATTTCTGAAGAAAACTCACCTTAAAGGTCTTCGATATTGCTATATTCTATGCATCAACAACTGGTATTCAGGTGCCTCTAATTCTGAAATATTCCATAGTTCATAGATATAATCAGGATAATATAGTAAAGGACCTCCCAGACTGTGGACTTACTAAATTTGAGCCCATTTTACTGTGAAATTTTGGAGAAAATCCATCTTTAACTTCGCCTTTATAGAAATCAATAACTGGCAAGCTAGTTGTGGTGGCTCACTGTTTAAAGTTTTGAGTTATAGATCTTCTTCAGCAAGACCCTTAACCTTCAGCTTACTTGTCAGCAGTTTTTTTTACAGTGAATGATCAGTACAAGATTTTGAGGTAGTCCATAAAGTTTGGGGTATGGGTATCGAAAGGGTGCAGATAAGCTCAAGTAGCCATTTTTCAGGAACCAAAAGTCTAATCAAAATTTGGTGTACTGCATCATTATGCTACTCTGTACCAATATTTTAACTGGATTACTTTAAAAACATGGCCACCGTCAGCCAGTCAGCTTTCAGCAGGCATTTCACATGGTTAGCATTAAGCTATTGGCAGCTATTGTTATCTGATTTATAAAGTTTTTATCATTAGTGATTATTAGTGAACACTACTGTTATTCGATTTACATAATTAGAGATTGCGCATTGCGCAACAATTTTGTTATTCGATTTATATTAAATTTTACTATTAGTAACTATGCAATGTGCAACACTATTGCTAACCAATTTATGTTATTTTTCATCTTCATCTTATTAATTTTATTATTATTAGTGCAATGCACAACACTATTGCTATCCAATTTATATTTCTTCTTTGTATTATTATTATTATTATTATTAATTGTGCAATGTGCAACACTACTGTTATCTATTATATACTACTGATTGTGCATTGCAAAGCAATTCATTGATTAATTCTGAACCAATCGGCAATTTGGAACATTTACTTCCGCCCACAGAATTTTTTTTATTAATTTGCATAATATGTGAAACATTCTTTCAAGTCCTAGAATTTTTTCCTATCTTCACAAAGTGTCAGTAGTGTCAAAACACTCAGTGGAGCTTCTTTCTCAAGAATTTTCAAAAATATATGCTGCAATTTGTAAAAAATATGGCCTAATGGGGTGGAACGTATTTCACTCACACATCTGTAACTTAAGATTCCTTGCACAGATTAAACTTGAATAGCCAATTCAGCACAAGGTTCTGCGGACGTAGGCAGTGTGAGGTGTGGTCATCAATGGGGTGGAATTAAGTTCAGATAACATTTTCTCAAGAACCATGAGTCGAATCAAGCTGAAAAGTGGCTATTTGATGATGATATGGTTACTTCTCTAATATGGAATGTATTGGCCAATCAGATCTCAGCAGGCATTTGATAGGGTGAGCAATTGTCACAAATCTTGAATGGTAGATACCCGAGATACCCTCGCAACTGCATAGCAAAACCGTAGCAGTCATAACACATGAGAAAAGAGATAGATTTGAACAAAATCGTAATGGTGTAGTCAGGTCTAGATTCTGAGGCAGATTGCTAAAGTTGGGGTGTGGTCATCCATATGGGGTGGCTTTATGTTTAAACACATTTTGCTCACAAATTGGACCACAAATTTTTTTTTTTAAGCTATACAATGGAGACATTTGAGTCTGAGATCAAAAAGATAAATATGAGATGATAGATAAGATTTTCAGCCTTCATTTTTACATCTAGATGTGTTAAATAACTTATGGCATCTTTGGTGGCAGACCACCCAATTTTTAGGTGACCAAAGTTATTGGAACAGATCATCTCAAAGTAAATAACCCTTAATATTTGGTTGCATATCCACTGCTTGCAATAACAGCATCAAACAGGCAACCAACTTATATCATCAAACTGCATTCTTCTTTTGTGATGCTTTTCCAGGCTGGTATCGCAGCTTCTTTCAGTTGTTGCTTGTTTTGTGGGGTTTCTTCCTTCAGTCTCCTCTTTAGGAGGTGAAATGTATGATCAGTTGGGTTAAGGTCCAGTGATTGACTTGGCCAGTCCACTTTTTTCCCCTGATGAAGTCCTTTGTTGTGTTGGCAGAGTGTTTTGGCTCATTGTCTTGCAGCATGATGAAGTTACTCCCAATAAGATTGGACTGCTTTTGCAATGGTGCTGATCGATTTTCCCTCTTTTCTCTGCTTCAAAATGGCTTGCTCTTCTCCCATACCTTTCTGGTCTTCATATTGATTTATCCGTTTTAACAACAAATGCAGTCTTCACAGGCAAAACTCTGGCTCAAACCAAGAGTAGACATTGAGAGCTATTAATTGTTTAAACAATCAATCTATCAGGGCACACCTGGGCAACAAGAAACACCTGTCAGTCACATGTTCCAATAGTTTTGATCTCTTAAAAAATGGGTGGATTCAGACAAAAGGTGCCATTTTCTATGTTGTTTAACACATCAAGATGTAAATATCTGGAAATAAAAGCTGAATCTGAAATTCTGATCTATCATCTCATATTCATCTTTTGATCTCAAACCTGAATGTCTTCAATGTATAGCAAAAACTCTTGTTTTCAAATATTTTTGGAGGGTGCTATATGTGCTCCTCCTGGAAGGTTTAGGAATATGAAGCTATATGGCTCCAATAAATAGCCAGAATAATAATAATTGTACAATAATGAGCCTAATATTTGAAAAGTATGTTCATAAATGAAATATGTGATGAGGGGCTCCTTTGCTTTCATTTTATACTTAAAGGGGTCCCTGACATTTCTGTGCCCTGTTCTGTTTGGCCTGAGGTTATTTTATAGTTCTGAAATTTTGTCAAGTTCTTTTTTAGTTGTATTTTTTATATTTATGCATATACGTATTTGAAATACAGGAATGTATAAAACCCTAATAGTTTAATCACTTTGACTGTAATAAAAAAAAAATTTTAAAAAAAGTACACACCGGCATATCATTTATCGATGGCTCTAATATAGCCATATATAGGCAACATTTAAGGTGGATTTTCTCAAAAAAGTTGACGGTAAAATGCCCCAGAATATTAGTTTGTGAAGTCTTTAATATAGCCCTACATGCAAAGTTTAAGATGGATTTTAAATCAGATCGAATTTAATATAATCACACTATGGGAGGTCCTCTACTATATTATGCTGATGGCATCTATGAACTATAGAATATTTCATAATTAGAGCCATCCAAATACCAGTTATGGATGTCTAGAATATACCAATATAGGCAAAGTTTAAGGTGGGTTTTCTCAAAAAATTTGACAGTAACACAGGCTCAAATGTAATATAGTCACACTAAAGGAGGCTTTAGTGTGACTATATTACACTAATTACTAAATAAATAAATAGTATATTATTTATTATGCTGATTGTATCTATGAACTGTAGAATGTTTACTTATATGAAGTGAAGTGAAGTGACTTGTGGCCAAGTATGGCGACCCATACTTGGAATTTGTGCTCTGCATTTAACCCATCCAAGTGCACACACACAGTAGTGAACACAAACACACACCATGAACACACACCCGGAGCAGTGGGCAGCCTTTTTTGCTGCGGCGCCCGGGGAGCAGTTGGGGGTTCGGTGCCTTGCTCAAGGGTCTCACTCAATCGTGATATTGAGGGTGGAAGAGAGCGCTGGTCATTCACTCTCCCCACCTACAATCCCTGCCGGACCTGAGACTTGAACCCACAACCTTCAGGTTCACCTTCAGGTTGCAAGTCCGACTCTCAAATTTAATATGCTCAAACTATGGAAGGTCTATTAGTATACTATGCTGATTGCATCTATGAACTATAATAGTTTAATATTTGATCCAGTGGATCTAAACAAACAAATAAATAAATAAAAATGTGTGCACATTAAACTTTCTATACCACACAATTTGTCAAAAATATTCAACCCCAGCCACTATCAGACAGCAGCTTTATTACACTGAAAAATTGTAAGCAGTGTAAGATATTTAATAAATAATGCCTACAATAATAATTACTATATAATTATGAGCAATGTATATCTTAGTGTTAAATTAATACACTATTTTATATATATATATATATATATATATATATATATATATATAAAAATTTCATTTTTAAACATCATGAATCTTTTGAAGGACTTTTTAAAAGACCCTTTTGGCTTTCCATACTCACTGCTTCGCCTCGCGTACATTTCAGGGTCTTAGAGCAAGACCAAGAAACTGCGACTGTCTGATGGCGACACCGCAATAGCAAAGAAGCAAACAGCGGAGGCGATGACGGTTAGAGCTAAAGGCGAGACCCAAGTCAAAAGGTGTATGCAAAAAGCAAAAATGTATGATAAAGGTATTGTCAAGAATGGTTTTGGAAAACATAATTTATTTCTTCGTCAAAAGCCTGTCAAATACGGTCTCTTTTCTGTGGCGCTTTAAATCATGACTAAATATGCAATATGTTCCTGGGCGTTATATGGCTATAACAATATTACTGTTCTATCACACGTTTGCAGCTTACAACACAACTGCTACAAATCTAAATTAATCTCATCATACATTAATTAATGTTAATGTCAGGGACTTTTATATGTCAACATCGTTTGTTATTCATTTGATGGCAGTCGGTTTGGAGTTGCTGAGAGATGAGCACGTACCTCTGCTCTGCGCCGTAATGGGTTCGGGCGTTTAAACGGTTGCTGTGGTAAAAAAATCCATTGAAAATTGTTATTCAGCAGGGAAATGGGGCTCCGAGATTTAAAACAAAGCTAAAATCTCCGGCTCCTGACGCTTTAGAAACAGGGAACTTCCAGACACCACATTGTCGATTACAGTAAACTCTGATTTTTCGGTCCATACCCAAGTATTTTTACTACTTAGTATCGTGTACAAAAACTCGGTATAAAGAAGACAGCTAAGTGAGTGTTGCGCTCGGCATGAAAATTCTCCATGACTATCTCGTTTAAAATAAATTATGTGCTTGTCCCTGTTTGCCAAGTCTAAACCCGACAGATAGGTTTCTCCGAGTCTCGAATTTTCAAAGCAGTAGTTCTTCGAAACAACGTTCCGGTGTATCGAGAATAGTTGCCGCCGTGAAATGGTGATGCGAGATTCTCGCAGGTTCAACTTCTCACATGTAAAACTGTCAGTGTTGAAAGTTGACGCTGTTGAACATAAACCTGTGTTTTAATGTTTATGCATCTAGTTATGTAGCCTCTTCTGCTGGTCGGAATCAAGACAAACGACTCAAAGAGGGTAACTTCCTGGCTGCTAACGAGAGTTTGCCAGGCAGCTTTATCTGAATAGCCTTAGAGCTGACGTAACAGATACAGCTTTTTCCTGGGGACGCTGCTGTCAAGACGATTATCGGTACAACTTCCGCCGGAAGTAGTAGCGCAACGTTGACTGGCTTGCGCTGACGGCTGTAAGTGTTGTTTATGTCATGACTCGTTGTAATCGGAGAATGCGGAAGTGACGCGTGTCGTGGGGTAACCGATAGTTCCAGCACTGACTGCTTATTCATTTCGCTGTTTCTCAAACACATTGGCTGGTAAGTTGATGAAATCACTGCATTTTTTGACAGTTTAACGCATTAGCTGACCTCTCATGAATCTAGTCACTAGTGGTATTGTATGTAGCCAGCTTTAGTTAACGTATATCGTTAGATAACATGGCTAGCTTGTATCTAGCAAGGTTGTTCCTTGGTTAATTCAGTTATTACACACATCGTTTGTTAGACAGTGCATGAGTGACGGGTGATAAGATCAGCAGCATAAATGTGAATGCATTATAACTTTCATGAAGTTAGGATTTATTGAAGGACTGTTAAATTGTATTAGTTTTAGCTCGGTTTACTAATACGGTACGGTCTTGTATTAAGTGTTGTTAACTTTAACGACACATCTAATCACCGAAGACAAACTTTGAATGTTAACGAACGCCAATTAAACTGAGATAAATGTAGGCCAACTGACTTTTGGTTATGGTAGATAGTGAAGTGTTGCTCACGCTAGCTAACTGCAATTAGAATCTAAGAATCTAACTAGTTGTTATCTAACGATAAACGCTAACTAAAGCTGGCTATATAAAATACCACAATTGTCTAGATTCATAAGAGGTCAGCTACTGCGATAAAATGCGTTAATGGCAAAAAATGCAGTGATTGTCAGCTTACCAGCGAGTGTGTTTGGGGAAACACTGAAACGAATGGGATTCAGTGCTGGAACTATTCAGTGTTTGGAACTATCGGTTGCTCCACAACACGCATCAGTTCCGCATTCTCCGATTTCAAAAGTAGTCTATGACAGTGTCGCAACTCTCTTTTTCAACGGCGCTAGTTGGACTACTTTATCGCGCGTGCGCAACCTTCTGGGTCGACTTTTAACAGCGTCAACTATTTTCATCACTCTGGAGACTCATTGAAACTCGTCACACGGGTCCCAAACAATGGGCCTCATTTATCAATCTTTTAGTAAAGTTGTGTGTAAATGTTTGCGCGCGCCAAACCGAACTAAACATTTACGCCGAGTCTACAAGTTGCACGGACAGCTGGGAACACGCAATGAACGATCAGGGTGAAACCTGGAAAACATAAGTGGAAATTATTTTGACCCACTACTATGCCAATAAAAATATTTAATTTACACGGCGGCATTTTTTTTTGTCTAATTGAACGGCTACGTTTACTTGTCTTAATCTTGTCTTAATTGTGATGGCTCGTTTTCTTTATTTTTCATATTTTTTAAATTAATGTCAATAATATAAAACGACCGGTTTTTACAAAAACAACCTTCAGGGTGCTCTTAGTTCCTGACCTAGTGAACTGCCATGAGGATTTTATTTATTTATTTATTTTTTAAAATAGAGAATCCAAAGCACTTCTGTAGGGGTCTCTGGATAAGGGCGTCTTCCAAATGCTGTAAACGTAATAAAAATAAACAATTTAAACTCGGCAGTATATTCCATACATAAAAGTGTACAGTTTTTCCGAAAATATTGAAGCAGCAAAGCCAATTCTTTTGTGTTTGCTGTACACTGACAATTCAGTTTAAGAATAAAAGATGAATGAGATGATAGATCAGAATTTCAGCTTTCATTTCCTGATACTGACATCTAGATGTGTTAAATAACTGAAAAACATGGTGCCTTTTGTTTGAACCCACTCATTTTTGAAGTGATCAAAAATAGTGGAACATGTGACTAATGGTCAGTAAAGATATTTATACTGAATATTATATTTTAATATAAAATATTTATCATATTGAAAAACAAGTGTGTGTAACACATACAGACTTGCATAAATAAAATGTACTCACTCAAATGTTCTTATACACGTATACATATACACAGACTTTGTAACGCGGCTGAGTTGCTCCCGTTAAATATATTTTGGTATGTTGGAAATTATAATTATTTCTGCCAAAGATAAATAGATTATGCATATAAAGCTTGATGATGAACTGTTTCTTACAGGGTTTGTCTATGTTAATAAGTGTTAAATGTTGTATGTGTGTTTTCCCTTCCCCAAGGGGTAATGGTCCTAGCCACTAATGCACATGCTGCTTGTGGGGATTAATTGTTTTTCTTTCTTCCTCTTTCCCGTTGTTGTGACTGTGGTGACTTCTGAGACCCTGGTATTTGTCCCCTGCTTTACTTTAGAGGCTACAGGTATTTTGTATGATGTGATTTTGAACATTTTTCTTAGTGGGTTTATTTTGAGGAAGTTATTTTGTAAAATTATGTGCTTTTGCATTATATTTCCCCAGATCTAATTTGGTTATTTTTTGAATTTCTGTTCCTTTACTGAATTGGAGTTTTTTTTCCTTGTTTTTTTTCCCCCACTAATTTCACATTTGGACTGATGGACTTTCCTTGACTGCTTGTTTCTGCAAGTTTTAATAAACATTTAAAAATTTTGGAACCCCATGCTGCCTCTTTCTTTAGTTGGTGCCTATTGTTGGGTTATCACTACAGTTCAAGTTCAAGGTTCTTTAATAAAGGTAGATAAATGAACTAAGATGGTGTCATTCATATGCACATTCATTAACAAAGTAATGAGTTGACTGTAAAGTTACAAAGTTAAGTTATTATTTGTTTATTTAAAATGCAACCTCTTATTAAAATGATATGTGGCCAGGGCTGCATTTTCCAAAAAGCAGTCGATTGTAAAAAATATGGAAACATATTAGACAACAACATAGACTTGCAGGCTGTTTCTCAAAAGCGTTGTAACATAATAAGCTCTTGAAAATCATTGTAGATCTATGAACACTCTGAAGCAATGGTGGATTGTCAAGTGCATCTTAAGTAGACAGACTCATGAAGGACACCAGCTGGACAACTGCAAACTTACACCTAAACTTTACAGATAGGGTGCTTATACTATATGTAGCTTGGCTGTAATGAAAGAATACTTCATATTCTATTAATTTTATATTCTATTAGTATATTATTTAATTAGTAATTAATATTACATAAAGTATATTTTAAAATAAAAAATATAAAATATTATATAAATAACATTAAATAAATGATGATGAAAACTGAATTAATACAGAAATAACTGACACTACTCATATATGTAGTTGGTACAGGCAAGAATTCACATGATTGTGGCTGACAACTGTAAAAAGTAAAATTCAGAGGGAATGAAGAGGTTATAGGCAACATCTTCTCACAACATTGTTGTCCTCTTCAAAAATCTCCTCTTATTCGTCAGTCAGAACAGTCTGAACCCCAGATGTTGTTCTTTATATTATTGACTGCATTGCCTTTTTTTTTGAATAAACAAGATAAAATCTAATTTCACTACATTTAGTCAACTAAATACATGCTTGCATGTTTTAGACTAGAGAAACTGGTTGAAGTCTCTGTAAAAAAAGCTGACCCCCCCAAAGGTCACTGTATAACTATGCACACTAGATTATACAATATGGCAATACTAGTATTGTGTGTCAAATGTATGTCAATAGTATTGTATGGCAACTACGGTATCTGATGTCTTCATTTATGGAATATGCAATGTACCAGCTAACGGTAATGTTAGTTCTTTCCCGCAACTGAAAATGTTAACAGCTGATACATTTTGAACCATGAAATGTGTTTTCCTTTAATTATGTCACCCATCTGTAGACTGCTATCACAAAACATAATTTTGTTTTTTTTATAGCACAATAACTTCTGATTTAATATGATGAAGTATGTATATGTATGTAAATGTATAATTTACCACAGCTGTAAGGTGCTGGAAAAGCTTGAAAATGCACCTTGAAAATGCTTGAAGTGTGACTGAATTTGACTTTGGAAAAGGTGCAAGAACCCTGGCTTTGGAACACAAGCCCTTCCTTTCCTTCTCCATACTCTTCTCTTCCCATCAGTCTGGTACAAGTTAATCTTGTATCAGAACTGGGCAGGCTTCCATAGAGGCTCTTTAGCAAATCTAATCTGGCTTTTCTGTTCTAGTGTTACCAGTGGTTTGCATCTTGAGGTAACCTGTCTGTATTTACATTCATGAAGGCATCTCTTGGCTGTAGACTTTGACAATGATGCACCTACCTCCTCTAGAGTGTTCTTGACTTGGCTAGATGTTGTGAAGGGGTTTTTCTTCAGCAAGGAAAGAATTCTGCATTCATCCACTTTAGTTGTCTTCCATGGTCTTCCAGGCCTTTTGGTGTTGCTGAGCTTGCCAGTGCATTCCTTCTTTTTAAGAAAGTATCAAATTGTTGATTTGGTCTCTCTGATGGGTCTGGTTTTTTTTTCAGCCTAATGATGGCCTCCTTCACTTGCGTCAACACCTCTTTGTAGTGCATAATTAGAGTTCCCATGAACAGTGGACATATGCAAATTCAACACTTGGAATCAACTCCAGACCTTTTATCTCCTTAATTTGTCATGACATAATGAGAAAACAGACCACACCTGGCCATGAAACTCCTTATCATCAGTTGTCCAATTACTTTTGAGCCTGTGAAAATGGAGGAACTATGTAAAAAAAATGGCTGTAATTCCTAAACAGTTAATGCAATATTTTTGTTAAACTCCTTGAATTAAAGCTGAAGGTCTACACTTCAATCACATCTTGATTGCTTCATTTCAAATCCTTTGTGGTGGGGTACAGAAGCAAAATTATGAAAATTTTGTCACTGTCCAAATACTTATGGACCTGGCTGTATGTTTCTTTCACATTAGAACATTAGAAAATAAAAAGATAAAAGAATGTAGGTCTTATTGCTTTATTTAAAAGATAGCAGAAAGTCAAGATAGGCATGTAGTACAACCCTAGCCAAAAGAAATGCTAAATTGACAGATTATTGGTGGTAAGAAGATTGATTTTTATATGAGGAGCTTTATTAGTAGTTGAGCTGGACAGAAATGCTTGACCTGGATTTGGGTATCAACAAAAGACATAATATTAAAATCCAGAATATGATAGAAGTTGTTCACATATTGGGTTGTTGAAGTTCAATAAATGGCACTATTTGAATACATTATATTGCACTTGTATTTAATCTACCCTGTCTGCAAGAACACATATTTCTTATATTTACTTCTTGCTACTAATACTGAAATTTTTCTGGGCTTTATTGTTCCACCATCCTTGGATACGATTCACAGTATTTTTTTGGAGTCTGCTGTGTTGTGTGGCTGCTAAGTCCCCTTCTATGGGCCTTGCATTAGAAAAAATGGAAAGCATTTGCAGGACTTTGCAACATCGTTAACAGGTTCTTCAATGGGTATTGTTTAGGCCTTTTATCAATCTGTGGCTGTTAATTACTATAAGGACTATTTCAGGTTCTACCACATTTAAAAGTATATGACTGTATGCATATTAAATATCTATACAGTCATATATTTTTAAATGAGGTAGAACCTGAAATAGTCCTGAAATAGTCCTGATCAGATGTTTCATATGTGACACTCAGCTGTACATGTTGTCACATGTACAGCTGAGTGTCACATATGAAACATCTGATCAGCATCAGTGGAGATGTGCATGCGCTTGGAGCTTCCTGTGAACTAATAGCATATGCTGGGGTATCGTCTAAACCAGTGAGGTAACAATGTGCTTAAAGTCAGCGTTTGGCTGTTGTTCACATGCAGCAATAAATGACCGTCAGGTAGGAGACCAAATCTGGACATTCTTGAATGTTCACCAAAGAGAACATAATATTTCATATGGGACCATGCTGGAACATTGGTAAAGTCCTCTGAATGTAGAACATTGCGAAAAATTCCTCTAAGACTAAAACAGGACCTGTTGTGCATGTTTATAATGTCCTGGGAATGTCCTATAGCGAACGTTATTAAAATGTTCAAATAAGGACATTACTGAAAGTCCCAGGGACATCCGCGGTTTGCTGGGAATTCAACAAGAATCTTGAAATGGAAGGCAAGGTGGATATCACTGGAAGTGATAAAGGGTTTTTCCCCCCACTTTGTACTTTCTATAAAACATCAAAAAGTTGTAATCTGACAAAGTGTGGTCCAGACTACCTGAAACTATACCTTACACCAAACCTGAAAGCTATGGCAAAATTGAGGGGAAAAGATCAAATAAATTAAATTTTATTTGTACAGTGCTTTTACAATGGCCATTGTCACAAAGCAGCTTTACAGAAAGAAATACATTCAAGATATACATTTTAAATGTATGAATTTTTCACTAATAAGCAAGCCAGAGCTGATGGTAGCAAGGAAAAACTCCACAAGACGATATGAAGGAAGAAACCTTGAGAGGAACCAGACTCAAAAGGGAGCCCATCCTCCTCTTGGTGACAACAGTGCAATTATAAATAAAACCCTCCTATAACTGTGCACTACATGGTCAAATAGTGCAAGTGTGTAACCAGGAAAATTCATTACAGTTTTCACAAGAAGTCTGTTTGTTGAACTTATCCACTGTTCACTGATGGAGACTTGAGTGCAACTGTAGTCCTAAGCCATCATTGAATTCAATTCAATTTATTTGTATAGCAATTTTAACAATGGATATTGTCACAAAGCAGGTTTACAGAAATAAATGCATTCCCATATTTGTATATATGTCCCATATATGTCCCATTTTTGTCCAGTAATAGTTAAGGACAGAGTACTTTGCATGTAGGGTGCAAGACTAGCTATGACAGCATAACTAAAAGGGAGAGCCAGAAGGTAACACAGACATGAGGTTGCCCTGGGACATAAAGCAGCCAGCCACTCCACCATCAACTAACCTGAGTGAAGGCATTGGGGCATGACAGCACCCAAACATTCCAGTTCACCACAACACTCTATGCCTATGAACCCTCCAGATCTGCTCCCTTTACATAAGAAAAAACTATTCACTAAAGGCTTGACTAAACAAATATGTTTTCAGCCTAGACTTAAACACTGTATCTGAGCCCTAAACACTAATTGGAAGGCTGTTCTATAACTATGTGGCTTTGTAAGAGAAAGCTCTACCCCTGGTGTAGCCTTCACTATTCAAGGTACCAACAAATAGCCTGCACCTTTTGATTGAAGTAGGAGTGATCATCATAGACGAGAAGTTCGCTCAGGTACTGAGGCGCAAGACCATTCAGAGACCAGTAGTAGGTATTTAACACTTTAACCAGCACTGTCTCTATGCTATGATGAGGCCTAAACCCTGACTGATACATTTCATGAATGTTATTCCTATGTAGGTATGAGCATAGCTGCTGTGCTATAACCTTTTCTAAGATCTTGGAGATAATGGGAAGGTTTGTCCAATTGAAAGGGGTCGAGTTCAGGTTTTTTTAATCAGGGGTTTGATAACTGCTAGTTTAAATGATTTAGCCAGTGCTAAGAAAAGAATTGCTTATTTTTAGAAGAGGTTTGATTGTTTCTGGAATTATCTGGTTGAAGAAACATGCTACAGTATTAAATAAGAATCTAGGATTATTTTTGTTATCTTCCATTAGGATGGAGAGATACATTGATCTAGCAGCACTAAGAGCTTTTCTATAGCTCAGGAGGCTCTCCTTCCTCTACCACACTACCAGTTTAGTTTGACACCATTTACTTTCTAATCTTCGAGCGGTCTATTTTAAGGTGCATGTGTGATCTTTATACCAGGGTGCTAGCTTTATCTCTCTAATTATTTTTCTTTTAAGTGGAGCCACTTTATCTAGTATGTAGCGGAATGTTGACTCTAAACATGATCAAGTTCTTTGGGATCAGACGGTGATCCAATCATAGTTGATAACTCTGGGAGATTATTGATAAAACTGCAGTAGCTGATGTGAATATACGTTTGACGTGGTAGCGTGGCAAGGTGCATACTATGATTAAGACAAATTTTATACGAGATGAGAATGAGATAGCTTCAGACTGCGGAAATGTGACTATATTTAATCTGAATGTTATTATTATATCAAGCATGCGACCACCATTATGAGTGGGTCCTATTACATTCTGATTAGCCCCTACTGAATCTAGAATGGACACAACCACTGTTCTCAGAGGGTCTTCTGGGTTATCAAAATGAATATTAAAGTCTCCAACAATTAATGCTTTGTCTAAAGAAACAACCAGGTTTGAGATTAAATCTGCAAATTCACAAAGGAATTCGGAATATGGCCCTGGGGCTCTGTAAATAATAATTAGTGGAATCGACTGGGTAGACTTATTTTTTGTGGCTAGATTTGTTAGGTTAGTATAAAGAACTTCAGACACATTGAATTTATGACTAGGTTTTTGTGTGATGCCTAGATCATCATTGTAAGTGAGTGCAACATCTCCTCCTCTGCCAGTTAGACGGGGCTGATGTATATGACTGTATCCAGGAGGACTAGCTTCATTTAATGCTACATACTTTGGTTTAGTCCACATTTCTGTTAAACACAGTACATCAAACTTGATCAGTAATAATTTCATTGACAATAAGCACTTTAGACCTAAGAGATCTAATACTTAACAGACCTAGCAGATCAAGATCAAAGGTGCTGGCTACGCATTCAGTATGATATAATTTTATGTTAATTAGATTATTAAAACAAACAGTATTTCTACATTTTTGTTTAGCTCAGGGAACAGACACAGTCTCAATATTTTGGAACCTAAGTGACGACTCAGGTCGGTTTAGCCTGCTTGTCTTCTCCCCGGCCTTGGCTCTGGATTGTCACCGATTAACTAGGTCTATTCTGAGACTACATGCTATGCTGCAAGAAATGAGAGCAGCACCTTCCTGAGTGGGATGGACACCATCCTGCTCTAACAGGCCAGCCTTGCCCTCAAAACTGCTCCAATTTTCTATAAAGCCCACATTGTTTTTGGAGCACCACCTAGACATTGAGCAGTTCAGTGACCATAACCTACTGTAAACTACATTGCCACGCCGCATCGGGATGTGGCCAGAGCATACTACTGCACTGGACGCTGCTTTCGCTAATTTACACACCTCTACAATGTTACTCTTAGTAACCTCTGACTGACGAACACAAGTAAATCACAAGTAAATATTTAACCTTGAATTTTATTGCACAATATTCCCATAAAATTGGGAAAGAATAACATGAAGAAAGGCCATAACAAAAGGTATGTACAAATGGATGACAGAAACCTAAGCAATATATACAATTTATGTGAACCAAGACATGCTGTGCTAAATAATTTAAATGTGATCATATAGAAAGAATTAGATATAAATACACATTCAAGACAAATGATAAATGCATCTCACTAACTATTTAACATGTAAAATAAAATAACCTAGGCAAAGCCTGTTATGTTTTTTTTTTTTTCCCCTCCATGTTAAGACTCAGACACATGGCCTTATTTCAGAACAAAAAAATCTGTTAAAATGAGTAAAAAACTAACATGTTCAATACCGTTGTATAAAATTCCTTTTATAAGGTTATTTATATCACCCTTTTGTGGGTCTTTTCGGGCTGTCCAAGCACAGCATGATCAACAGACATATACACTATATGATCAAAGGTTTGTGGACTCATGACCATCACAGCCATATGTGGGCCTTCCCCAAACTGTTGCCACAAAGCACACAATTGTGCAGAATGTCTTTGGATCCTGTAGCATTACAATTTCCCTTCACTTGAACTAAGGGGTTGAGCCAAAACATGTTGCAGCATGACAATGCCCCTGTACTCAAAGTGAGATCCATGAAGACACAGTTTGCAGACTGCATGCCAGGCTTCCTCACCCAACATCAGTACCTGACCTCACTAATGCTCTTGTTGCTGAATAGGCAAATCCCCACAGCCACATTTCACAATCTAGCAGAAAGCCTTCCCAGAAGAGTGAAGGTTATTATAACAGCAAAAGGGGTACTAAATCTGGAAAGAGATGTTCAAAAAGCACATATGGGTGTGATGGTCAGGTGTCCACAAACTTTTGGCCAAATTGTGTATTTGCTATTCCATTTCTTCAGAAGTAAACATAGTACAGTGGCTGCAAAGCTGAAGAAAGTTCATTGTATAACATCCCAGCACTTCACTTTCAAACACAAATGTTGTATACAAATCCCTTTGTAACACATCACAGCATATATTTTTTTTTAATCTTTTCTACCTGAATGGAAGCAGAAAACAACTTCATTCAGCCAGTAAAAATGCTCTGTGCAAATCACCCGCAATTATTTGAGGTAGTGCTGTACCAATGAGTTTCTCCACCTCTTTTGCTGACTAACACCGAGACGGTGATTAATATGGTAAACAAATAGAATATTTTCAGATTATTGAGCATTTTAAATCAAAAATGAACATAAATCAAAATAAAATTATTTTAATATCTACATGCCAATGTCTTAGATACCTAGTAATGCTCTTTTGTAAATCACCTTGTTATCTATGGTATTCTTTTTTTTTTTTTTTTGCTTTTATTGTTACTCCAGGGGAAAGGCAAAAGGATAATCTATATATAAAAATCAACTATTGTCTTTGAAATGTAATGAAATCTGATATTTCCGGTCATTTACTGGAATTTACTGGCTGAACTCTGATTCCTCAAAGGCTTTTAGGGGTGCTTCCATCTGTTTGTATCAAACCCGGGTGTCTTTCTCAATGTGGTTCTTTAGGCAGGTGAGCACACAGCAATCGCAATCAGGTTTTCAGACCCCAACAAACAGTCTGAGACTGTATGAACTCACCCATGAGATGCAAACTGAGCCAGAGGACAGAGATGTAGCACTGCAGAAATGCGATATGTTCTGGATATTTGGACTGATAGACAAAAGATGCTATACAAAGAAGATGCAGCAAAAAAAAAAAATGCTGGATGCCATACACAAAATGTTTTAAAGTAGTTATTAATACAATTATCTAATCATTTATTTAGCACTGGCTATTTGCGATTTCTCCATGCACTTGGCAAAGGTTTGTTCACCTTTTTCCCCCCATTCTCCTATTTCTCATATTTCTTATTTCAATTAATTAAAGTTTTACAAGTACGTTTTCAGCCCTACACACTCCTTAGCCAGTTTTTTTGTTTATGTGCAGTGTGAAACCAAACCAAACTACACCAAACAGCAAACGAACCCAAAGTACCAATTTCACTCCGATTCAGATTCAGCAAACAGACTAAAAGGTGCCCCAAAAGAACCTAAATTGCCCCTGCCATGGGGGAATGGGGATGTGTCCAGATATCTCCATCTCCTCTACAGCAGGATCTGGGCCACATACGGTGAGTGTGTGCTTGCAATTGCTGCCAACAAGGGCAGGTCACTGGACTCGATTCTGTGGAGGAAGAGAATAGTGAGTATCTTTAACTTGTCAGTCTACAGCTTGATTTCAGTTACAGTTTGACTGCTGTCTGAAGACAGCAAAGACCTCAATATTACTGGCATCAAACATTACACTAAATCTCCACTGCTTCACAACCAAATTTGAAAAAAGAAATTGATGCAGTTTCAAACTGACTAAATGGTCCATCAGAGAGGACATCAGTTAGGCAAACCTTAGCAACATTATTTAAGTGACAACGTTACAAAAGTTAAAGTTATAAAAGTTCCAAAAAAAGATTTATTACCCTAGAACCATGCCTAGCTCTTTGACATGCACCCTGGTCTGTCCTTTCAGGTATTCTGCAAGCATTTTGCTCTTGAAATAGAGCTCCTGGAGTCGGTCCTCTAGATGCATTATGCACTGAAAGGCAAACAGAGGTCATGAATAATTCACAAGAAAATTAAAACCAAAAAAACCAACCTTACACTGAGCACTTCAAATTAAGAGTTTTGTTTAATTTAACTATAAATAAATAGCATGCATCAACAGTAGGATAAGTCAGATAAAGATAAATATTTGGGATCACATCAGTGTTAAAAATAAATAAATAAATAAATAAATAAATAAAACCAAATGATGCTGGTGTAATGAAGGAAAAGCTAGTGATGCCAATTAGCATGATGTCAACAAATGTTCAGTAGGACAACTGAAAGAAAGAGCACTGTTAGAGAGGTGCACTCACAAAGTTGGGAGACAGGTTGAGACGGTAGAGCTGGTAAGTGGAGTGTAGCAGGTTGGACACAAGGTTTGATACCAGCACATCTTTTCCAAGCTTATTCTCTGTGCTGGGTCTCTGGCTACTGGCCACCTGCACTGTCCACCTGTCTGTATCTGCAATAATGCAGACAGCCTCAGCCACAGGCTCATCCAATACAGGATGCTTCAAAGTAAGTGGAAAAGAGAGACTTAAGACAACTGGTACCAACATCATAAGCAAGAGACAATATAAAGCTTAAAAATAAAAAGGAAAAGAAACTTCCCTAAAGCACAATAAACAAACTTTTTTAACCTGTTCTTGGGTCTGTAATCTTATTACATATACATTACATGATTGTAGCAATGATTTAATTTCCATGTGCATTGCCATAAATTCTGAACTGATATAAGTGCTATAAAATAAAGCTTGGTATTACCATGATGACTACAAATGGTGATTACACATGTATGCCAATATGTTGAACATATCTGGTTTGTAACCACAGGTATGGTTTTATTCATATTCACCTGGACTGCATGGGCCAAGTCGGACATTAGGCTTTGCCTCAGTTTGTTGTCATTGGGAATTCCATGTAGAACAAAGTCCGGTACATAAGTAGGACAGTAACTGCCAAACAGTGATCTCCCAAAGTTAGCAATGCTCGATTTGGAGTAATTTTCTGCCAGCTTTGCCCTGCCAAAAACAAATTCCAAACATGCACAGAATTATACCATATCCATTCTTCAAAACTGCAATTTGTTACTGCAAAATGGAAAGCCCAACAAGACACAGTAACCTATGTTTTGAAATAATGGCTTTTTTTTTTTTTTTTTTTTTTTTTTTTTTTTTTTTTTTTTACATATTCTAAATTGTATGCACCATATTACCCAGCTGAATTACATATTAGTTTTGTTTAGGGGAAAAAAATGCTTACTATGGAAAAAAGACACAACACTCTTGATCATGTGCACCAAGACCCAAAAAGATTCACATACCTAGGGAATGGTACTTCTATCTCTTCTTGCCAATCAGTTTGGGTTTCACTGAAGATTGTGATTGATTGTGTATCTTGCTCTTGTCTGGTTATTTCTTGTCCTGCGTCCTCGCTTTCACTGTCTCCCAGTGCGCTGTCTGAACTCTCATTTCGTGGAATCTCCCACTCATTCAGGGGGGATGTCTTCTTCTGCTCCCTCTCTTTCTCTTGGCCTGGCACAATGAGTGACACTCTGATGCTTTTGTCCTGCTCAACAGAACAACATTTCACACAGCAGCCTGTGTTGATGGGCTGTGTGCTACATTTACACATTGCCTGCTCCCTGTGCTGACAGTCCTGTTCATATTTCCTCACTAGGGATTCCATCCAAGTCTCTTGCAGATTTTGTTTTTCAGCAACCTCCTGTGAAGCTGCTTTGGAGACATCACTGATAGTCCTTGTTTCCACAGAGTTACCATCACTGAAATACTCATCTAACAGGTCCATGCACTCCTCTTGGGCCCCTGCGTTAATGCAAGGAAGGCTGCTAGTGATGTATGACAAGGTTTTAGCATCCTTGCTCTCGATTTGGTCCGTTATTAGAGGCTTAGGCAGCACAGTGCTACACTGCTGCTTTACATGGCAACACTGTTGCTTTGGTTTTTCAGTGAAATGCATTTTGTGTTTCTTGAGCTCGTCTTCAACCTTGTGCCTCTGGCTCTCTGTGTCCGACTCGGGCGACATGGACTCACCAATAAGGAAGGTCACTCTAGTCCCAGGCTCCTCTTCTTCCTCATCCAGGAGGAAAGAGGCCAGTGTTGTGCTTTTATCAGGTGGCTTCTTTTCCAGTGGGATCCCTGAAGACCAAACAATCTTTACAGGCAACGAGCTGGGCGCCACATCAGAGTCACACACATCCGATTGTCCTTGGACATCTAGAAGAGGGGAATTGGTAACCAGTGAGGCAGTGCCCACCTTCACCACTGTCTCTGTTAAAGGGCTAACTAATGGGCTGCCAACCTCCTGGCAGATCTGACTGTCACTCTGCTCCAGGGCAGCGATGACAGGCATAATGTGCTCTGTTTGCTGCTCTTCCTTCATGCCTGTTTCAATGCCCTCTGGGCTAGGCTTGTGCACAGTGACCAAAACATATTCTGACTCCTCAACCTCTCCACGGCGCAGCGAGGTTGTAATAACTGATCCAGGCACAGCAAAAGCCTCCTCGTCCTGCTCGTCATTTCCAGTCTCGAGAGCATATGTCTCTAATAGCTCTGAGCATCGGATGAAATATGTGAGCACATAGAGGAGCCGCTGAACCAGTTCCTTTTGCCGCCCAACCAGCACTGTGCGCGAGAGACGCACTGGCGAGCCAATTGCACCATACAGGTCGCCTGTGAAGAAGCAAAAGCCATTAGAAATGAAGAATAGTACTAGCTATACTACTAGCTTTAGTAGAGATGTACCTATATTCATTTTTAATCTTACAATATTGGCCAATACTGACTGTTTTTATTCAAATAAAATGCATACGTAGGTCGCAATCAGTTTAAAACTAAATGATTGACTGTGCATGTATAACATGTAACATGTATGTAGGATAATATATAACAGCATTGGATAGCTTAAAAATAGCTCATTCATGGGTCTAGTCACATTAAATAAATGTAATAATTCTGTCAGAACATAGAAATTATTAAAGTGCCTTCTCTAAAACAAAGGGCACTAGACTTGCTTCTGTGCAGAAAATACAAATAAATAGTCATGGCTGACATGATTCACAGTAATGGTACTAACTGTGAAAATGATAGCAGGCACAAGTGTTTTAAGTTACATCATATCAGTACTTGTACTCTGAAGCATCTAATTAGTTGGCATGCTACACAGAGAGTAGTATTCCTGCATTTCTAGAATGCTTTACTGGCTTCGCTGCTTTGTACATACTCTTCCAAGGTACTCAATGGTATGTCCTTGCAAACTCAAGGAGATTTGACAAAGATAATACAATATATCATCACATTGTATTAATAAAACAAAGGTTTTGGGACACCCCTCCAAATCATTGAATTCAGGTGTTCCAATCACTTCCATGGCCACAGGTGTGTAAAATCAAGCACCTAGGCATGCAGACTGCTTCTACAAACATTTGTGAAAGAATGGGTCGCTCTCAGGAGCTCAGTGAATTCAAGCGTGGTACCATGATAGGTTGCCACCTGTGCAATAATTCCATTCGTGAAATTTCCTCACTACTAAATATTCCACAGTCAACTGTTAGTGGTATTATAACAAAGTGGAAGCAATTGGGAACAATAGCAACTCAGCCATGAAGTGGTAGGCCCACGTAAAATCACAGAGAGGGGTCAGCGCATGCTGAGGCGCACAGTGTGCAGAAGTCGCCAACTTTCTGCAGAATCAATAGCTACAGACCTCCAAACTTTGTGTGGCCTTCAGATTAGCTGAAGAACAGTGCGTAGAGAGCTTCATGGAATGGGTTTCCATGGCCGAACAGCTGCATCCAAGCCTTACATCACCAAGTGCAATGCAAAGCGTCGGATGCGGTGGGGTAAAGCACGCCGTCACTGGACTCTAGAGCAGTGGAGACGTGTTCTCTGGAGTGATGAAACACGCTTCTTTGTCTGGCAATCCGATGGACGAGTCTGGGTTTGGCGGTTGCCAGGAGAATGGTACTTGCCTGACTGCATTGTGCCAAGTGTTTTTCAGGGGTTGGGCTTGGCCCCTTAGTTCCAGTGAAAGGAACTCTTAATGCTTCAGCATACCAAGACATTTTGAACAATTTCATTCTCCCAACTTTGTGGGAACAGTTTGGGGATTGCCCCTTCCTGTTCCAACATGACTGCACACCAGTGCACAAAGCAAGGTCCATAAAGACATGGATGAGCGAGTTTGGTGTGGAGGAACTTGACCAGCCTGCACGGAGTCCTGACTTCAACCCGATAGAACACCTTTGGGATGAATTAGAGCGGAGACTGCGAGCCAGGCCTTCTCGTCCAACATGAGCTTCTAGAAGAATGGTCAAAAATTCCCATAAACACACTCCTAAACCTTGTGGAATGCCTTCTCAGAAGAGTTGAAGCTGTTATAGCTGCAAAGGGTGGGCCAACTCCATATTAAACCCTACGGATTAAGAATGGGATGTCATTAAAGTTCATGTGCATGCAAAGGCAGATGTCTCAAAACTTTTGGCAATATAGTGTGTATATATATATATGTATATAATCACCAAAATAATACAACAATCTAAGAAAAGTTACATATATGGGACACAGACACAAAAACCAAAAAAATATTGAATAAAGACAGTTTCAGGACAGTATCAGAATCAGTTTTTAGCCAAGTATGCCTGAACACACAAAGGAATGTGAAGGCAGATCTCACAGCACACACAACACATAAATTAATAAACCGTTAACAGCAAAAAAAAAACAATGACAACATTTAATTGGTATCAGTGAAGCAACTCCTTCTAGTGTGTAACTGATGTGCCAGGATGTGCAAATTGGAAAATATAGTAATATCAATTAAAAAAAAAAAAATGCACAGTTCTTTTAATAACTATTGCAAAATCTATGTATATAGCAATTTATTGCACAGTAGAGGAAGGAAAAAAAAATAAGGTGCATCAGGTACGCAGGTGATCACAGCGGTTCTGTACTGGTGATTTAAAAAAATACTCTTTAAGGCCCATGTACATTCATGATTTTGATGGCCACTGGAAAGAAACTGTTCTTGTTCCTGGCTGTTTTGACACTCAGTGATTGGTAACATCTGGCAGAAGGAAACAAAACATCATGACAAAGAGAGGGGGTATGCATGACATGTGGAAGCTCAATGAGGGACTCACTTGCAGTCCAACAAATTTCTAACAGCAATTTGTGTGTATCTGCAGTGCTCTGGATCAACCAGCCTTCACATAAATGAGCAAAAAGCATCTGAGAAGTGCTGATGGGCTGGGAAATAAGGGGTGAGAGAAGTGCTGAGCTAGAGTGTTGGTCCTCTTTTCACAACGGAGACAAAATGCATGTTCATGCATATGGTTGATATAAAATTTTTTAAAAAACTCTTAGTTCTTTGCATGTTTTTGTGATGTAAAATAAAACTAAATAAAGATAAATCATGTCAGATCTATTTCTACCTTTAATATGATATAGCAGCTAGCAAAATTCAAGTGAAAAACAAACAAACAATTTAGGGGAAAAAAAGAAAATGAAAAAACAATAACCTAGTTGCACAAGTGCGCAAACACCTTTTTATAATGGGACAAAAGTAATTACCATATGTCTGTCATCAATGAAGTGATTCTGATTACCCTCAAATAGAGATTAGCTGTTTCTGTAGGACCATGGTCTTCAAATCCCACCCTAAACCATGTGGCAAAATGTGTGATGGTCTGATGAGATCAAGGTAGAACTTTTTGGGAATAATTCTAAAAGATATGTTTGGTGCACAAAAAAAAAAAAAAATTGGTATAAACTTTGCAGGCCTCTTTTTGATGCTGAAGATGAAGAACAAATTTCAATTTCCAGCATGACAACCACCCAAAGCACAAATCCAAGTCAGCACAGAAATGGCTTCAGAAGATGATCAAAGTTTTAGAATGGCCCAGTTAGAGCCCAAATCTAAATTCTATCAAAAACCTGCAGAATAAATTGAAGAGAGCTGTGCACCGGGGATCTCCTCACAATTTGATACATCTGGAGCATTTTTGGAAGAATGGAATAAAATTTCCAAATCAAGAAGTCAGAAGACTTACGAATTTACATAAACCAGAATTTACTTCTGTACAGGTAGGAAAAGAAAAATATAAAATATGATACATGGGATACAAAAATCGGTGGCAGAAAAAGAATGACTCTATTTTGAATAAGGTGCAGATATGTGCAGTTGTTTGCAATACATGCTGTGCAACATCAGGCTGAGGTAGTGGGTGTTACGGCAAACAAGTGCAAGCTCTAGTCCAGTTGTTTGTGCAATATACAGTCCTGAAAGTATTGGAATGGCAAGGCCAATTCTTTAGTTTTTCTATACAGTGAAGACATTTGGGTTTGAGATCAAAAGATTAATATGAGATGACCGATCAGGATTGCAGCTTTCGTTTTCTGATATTTACATCTAGATGTGTTAAACAACTTAGAACATTGCACCTTTTGTTTTAGCCCACCCATTTGTTCAAGGAATCAAAAATAACATGACTGACAGGTGCTTTTTGTTGCCCAGGTGTTTCCTGTTTAAATAATTAATAGCTCTGAATGTCTACTCTTGGTTTAAGCCCTGGATTTCACCTGTGAAGACTGCATTTGTTGTTAAAGATAAACCAACATGAAGACCAGAGAGCTGTCTATTGGAGAAAACAAGCTATTTTGAAGCCGAAACTGCTTCCACACGCAATGGGAATTGCCAATGCAACAATTTGGAACAATTTGGAACAATGAAGGAAAGGCCAAAGTGAGGAGGAAAAAAAGGATCTACGCATGATCCAAAACATAGGAGCTCAAGCACAGTGGAGGTAATGTCATGGCTGGGGTTGCAAGGCTTCTTCTGCAATGGGCTCAATGATCTTTACTGATGTAACTCATGATGGTAGCAGCAGAATGAGTTCAGACATATGCAGAAACAAACTGTCTGCCAATTTACAGAGAAATGCATTCAATCTAATTGGGAGGATCATGCAGTAAGACAATGACTCAAAACACACTGCCAACACAAAAAATGACTTCATCAGTGGAAAAAGGTTTTAGACTGGCCAAAGTCAATCACCAGACCTTAACCCAATTGAGCAGGCATTTCACCTCCTCAACAGGAGACTGAAGGGAGAAAGCCACAAAACTAACAACAACTGAAAGAAGCTGTGGTACAAGCCTGGAAAAGCATCAGAAAAAAGAATGCAACAGTTTGGTAATGTCAGTGGGTCGCTTGATACAGTCACTGCAAGCAAGGGATATGCAACCAAATATTAACTATAAGACTCTTTTCCAATACTTTTTCTCATCTAAAAATTGAGTGACCTGGAACAAAAAGTGCCATATTGTTTAACACATCTAGATGTAAATATCAGGAAATTAAACCTCAAATTCCAACCTATCATCTCATATTCATATTCATCTTTTGATCTTAAACCTAAATCTCTTCAGTGTGTAGCAAAGACAAAAGAATTGGCCTCGTCTTTCCAATACTTTTGGAGACGGCTGTATGCTGTGCAACATCAGGCTGAAATAGTGGGTGTTGTGCAAACAAGTCCTGGCTCTACTTGTCTAGTTACTCTAGCTGTAGTGGTTGAGGGCCCGAATGGCCTGTGGGGAAAAAGCTCCTCATTCTCTCTGTGTTGGCCTTCAGGGATTGGAAGCACTTCCCTCACTGCAACAGAGAGAAGAGTTCATTGTTCAGATGGTTGAGGTCCTTCACTATCTTCCTGGTCTTGGTCCAGCACCGCATGCTGTTGATAGACTTCAGGTAATGGAGCTCAGTGTGGATGGTACACTCAGCTGACTGCACACCCTCTGGAGAGTCCGCCTATCCTGCTTGATGCTATTCCCAAACCAGACTGTGATACTTCCCATCAGGATGCTCTCAGTGGTGCAGGTGTAAAAGTTCCTTAGCACACTGAGGGCAGTTTAAAGTCCCTTAAGCATCTAAAGTGGTAACGACACTGACGGGCCTTCATCAACCAGGGTGTTAATGTGACAGGACCATGACAGGTCCTGCATGATGTGAACACCAAGGTATCAGAATCTGTCCAGGGCCCCAGTGGAGAGAGTGGACAGTTTCTGGGGGTGGTAGCTCTTCTCCTGCTTTGTGCTGAAGTCTGGCACCAGTTCTCCAGGCTTTTAATGTCTTCTAGGTAGGCCTTCTTGTCATTATCAGATATCAGGCCAGCCAACAACAGTGTCTTCGGCAAACTTGACAATGGTGGTAGAGCTGGAAGTGGCTACATGGTCATAAGTGTACAATGAGTACAGCATGGGACTCAGGACACAACCCTGGGGGGCTCCAGTGCTGAGGGTGAGGGAGGGTGAGACATGTCTACGCACCCGCACTGCTTGTGGTCTGTCTGTCAGGAAGTTGGAGATCCACTGACACAAGGACGGGCCAAGTCTCAGGTCCTCCAACTTGGTGGTGAGTTTGGAAGGAATTACAGTGTTAAATGCTGAACTATAGTCAACAAAAAAGCATTTTAACACAATTTCCCTTCCTAATGTCCAGACTGCTCAGGACTGTATGTACAAAGTGTGTGATGGCATCCTCGGTAGAGCAATTAGGACAGTACGCCAATTGTAATGGGTCCAGAGTGTCAGGTAATGAAGTGATGAAGTCTCTGACCAGCCTTTCAAAGCACTTCATCACAAATGAGGTCAGAGCTACTGGGCGATAATCACTGAAGCAGGCAGGCTGGGTTTTCTTTTATGACAGGAATGATAATGGACTGTCGGAAGCATGTGGAGATTAAATGATGTGGACCAACTGTGCCAGGCAGAGTTTGAATATCCATGAACACCAGTGCTAACTGGTCAGTGCAGTCTCTCAGGACCCGTCCTGAGATGCCGTCTGATCCTGAAAGCCTTCCTCACGTCATGCTCCAAGATGATGAAAGCATTTCCTGCTCCGAGACTCTCCGCATACATACTGCCACTAGCACTGTTAATGCTGTGAGCACCACTAGCGCTGTTAGTGGTGTTATTTTTTCAGCTAATCTGCCAGAGAAGAGTCTGCATTCACCATTCTGGAGGGTTGTGTTTTCTAGTCTGTTACCGTTTTCAGTCTCTGCCACAGGCTCCTAGAGCCACCCAGCTGGAATTGTGATGCTAGTTTCCTCCCGTAGCACTGCTTTGCCTCCTTCACCACTTTCCGCATGTTGTAGGTCACAGCCTTGTACACATCCATGTTTTTGGTGGCGAGTCCCGCTTTACAGGTAGCTGTGCGAGATCTCAGAGCATTGTAAATGGTTTTATCCACCCACGGCTTCTTGTTTCAGCATTTGTTTGTATCTAGGCATAAGGAAGATGCCGGCATGGTCCGATTTCCCAATGGTCATCAGACACACTGTACTACCATCAGACACACTGTACTTCCCCTTGACTCCCCCAACTCCATTGTTCTATCCATGTGGTAAACCGAGAAGAACTCGGACAGCTGGATGGCATGGTCCAGTACCGCTGGGTTCAGCCATGTCTTTAACGTTCTTTAAAGTTTATTATTTGTAATAATATACAACCTTTTAGAGAAAAGATAATATCATGCTTGTGCATTACTATCATGAAACATACAATAGTTTAGCTATTGTATGTTTCATGATAGTAATGCACAAGCATGATATTATCTTTTCTTAGTTTTACCCTATTCTCATTAAAAGTTGTTGAACTTGAAACTTAGAGAACTATGTGACTTGATGGAGGTGCAAGCTGCAAGTCAGAAGGAGATCTCCCTGGTCTTGCTTGCCTAGATAAAGCTAGGGGCAATAACAGCAGCAATAACGTGTAAAAGCTATCATTTGCTTGGCAAAGCAGATCCCAGACCTAATTCCACATGCACCCATTGTGCTGCTGCTTGGGCGAGATATAATATGAAGCCGCAAGTTGTGCAAACAGATTAATGGCCCACATCACTCTCCATATTTGCAAAGGTTAGACTTGGGTTTGGTTGTAGTTGGCAATGACTGCCTGGGGGATGTCCAAAAACCAGAATCTGTAAGCACGCTCTAAACCAACACATTAGAGAATGTGAATCAATTTCAAGCCATGTCCTAACCACTACCTTGTGAAAGAGAAGTACAATGGCATCAGTCCCCTGTGTCTCCACACTTCAGTTTGTGGAGACAGGCCTACAAGTGAAGAAAACCTGGTCAAATTCCAGTGCCCAATATGAGGATGTTTTATTAAACAGCATCCTTCTAACAGGCCCAGATATCAACAATAGTCTCCATGGAGTGCTCATCTATTTCTGCCAAGACTGTTTGTCACGGATGACATCCAAGAGATGTTCCATTGCTTTTCATCAGGCCAGAACTTTCTTGTGTTTTCTGTGTTATCAGGACAATGACTGCAACAAAGATTTTGCTGAGTACAAGGCGAAAGTACATGCCTTTGGCAACAGCCCTTTTCCTGCTGTGGCCATCTATGGCCTCAGAAAGACAGCACAAGAGAAGGAAAAGAACCTCGGCAAAGATGCCAGTGGATTTGTGTAAAGAAACTTTGACGGTGCCCATGGGTTAAAGCCTTTTCCTGCTGCCATCGGCTTACTCAAAAGAACACAAGAGATGCTGTCATGCACCAACATTAGGCTAACATAAAATAGCCTCAAACAACAGAACAAAATCAACGTCCTCATGGCATTCCCTAAAGATGATCACGCCAATGACCTGAAAGATTTGGATCTGGGTGCTAAGAACCTATGCAAAGTAAACGGTGTATTAGCTGGAACTTTAAAAATGACACATTCATATTCCAAGTGTCTGGTGAGAAGAAACCTTTTACTTGCGGTGGATTTCTCTCTTGTTCTTGGAATTTGTATGACCCTTTAAGATGTCACTCTGGTTATAATTCAAGGAAAAGGCATACTCTGATTTCACTGCTGACTGTAAAAACTGGCAGGTGCCTCTGCCTCAGAAATAAGAGCAGCTATGGGAGGCATGAGGAGATTCTTTCCTAGAACTTAAAACCCTGCAGATCCCAAGAGCTTGCACAGAAGTTTCTCTTTCTGTGGAACAACCAGACAGCTTTGCATCTCTTCAGATGCCTCGGGGTCAATAACGGATTAGAATTCTGCTTTTTTCAAAATCATAAAAATTTTGCATATTTTTATACAATTATATAATAATTCAAATATCTGAACAGCCCTGTACCCATAAATTTTAATACAAATATGAAATGAAATTATTTAATTTAATTTTTTAACCAAGTCAACCAATTCTTGCCCATAAAAAGAGTCATGTAGTGCGACTGAGATATTTAAAACATATTACCTTTATATGGATATAATACATTTACATGTACACAATACATTTACATTTGTATAATACAAATGTATTTATATGGATATAATACATTTACATTTGTAGTGAAATGCTTTAGAAGAGTCTGCACTTTGTTTTTTTTTTTAAATACCTGTAACATGCTCATTTTTATGTTTTAGGAACAGTCTGTCATGTGTTCATGAAATTTACAGATTAAATTTCTCTTTAAAACCCATAAAATGTACGTAAAATGTCTACCAAAAGGATTTACTCCAGCATATTATGTCAGTGATTCATATTTTGGAAACATAAATTCAATATCTAATTTGGAATTTATTATTTTTACTGCCATAATTGGTTACACCACATGACTGAGGGACGTGCCAAATGATGACAAGATTCCTTGAGGTTAAATCTGAGTTTACATAAAGATTAAAAAACACCAGAACACACTAAATTCCATTAAATAAACAGAAATGAATACTTTTAATAGTTATTGAATTCTCTATAAGCAGAAACAATCCTGAAAACAACTCTATATGAGGGTGTGGCACACTATTTTCTCCTTGCTTGTCAAAGGCATCTGGGAAATAGGTTAAAATAGTTGAGTTATTTATCTCCGTTGTAATGAAATTTTGCAAGATTTAAAAGTCCATTTAGCCTCAAATGCTTGTAAAAATGTATTTGTGCAGAACCAATTATATATATATATATATATATATATATATATATATATATATATATATATATATATATATATATATATATATATATATATATATATATATATATATATACACAAAATATAAAAGGGATAATCCATGGCTAGGTGTGTGTTACACGATTTTAATGCACGACGTGGACGAAAGAACCACCCAATGCCTCCGTGGAATGCATTAAAATCGTGTAACTCACACCTAGCCATGGATTATCCCGCTTGAATCACGGTCACCTGTCAGCATTGCAAAGTTAAAAATAACAATTAAATTTTGTTAGTTATTTTATATACAGGTCATTACATCTAGAATTCTGCCTATGCTAAATCATACACAGAGATAAAGTAGTGCAATAAGATTACATTTATTTGAATGAATTATAGTAAATAGTTATTAGAGAGAGAGTGAGAGCGATTGTGCGTGTGTGAATTTAACTGCATCATTATCTACTAATAATGAAGCTGTGAGTTTAACTGTATGTTACTATGGTTACAGTTGTTCATAGGCAGCACATTAATTTAGACTGGTGATTAAATTGACAAGAACTACCTGTGGTATATACGGTTTAAACACACACCTTCCAGCCAAATAGAATCAAGGATTCGGACAGACCATGGCGTGTGTATAATAAATTACTTAAAGAAAATTAATTACATAAATTTTATGCATCTCTGACAATGTTTAACAATGGTTGCACCATATGAAATTTGGTCACACCACATGATGTTTTAGAAGTTATTCAAAATATACAGTTAAGAGAATTAGACACTTAGCAAAACAGGTTTTCTTACCAAACAAGGTCATTATGAAATTAATTATCAAATTATGCAGCTTTTAATAAACCACAATGTTCAGGGGCTTTTTGAGGTCGTACCAAATGATAGTCAGTTTTATCAACAACACACCAGCGGCATAAAATATGATTATTTTCCAACTTTGTGGTAGAGAGGTACTAACCTATTATGTGGCCTAAAATGTTCATCACACACTGCTGTATGATGCAACAACTGGTCTTTGAAAATTTTTTCAAAATAAAATTCTTAAAATGGCCTTTTCTTTTCAGTTACACTATATGATTTTTTTTTCCCCCTACAAATCAATTATCAGCATACAATATTCATTTATGTATTATGGCGTAAATAATAATGGAAATGTATTGGAATTTTGTTCAGCAATACAGAACAGTCATGGAATTATGCCAAACATGATAACTTAAGTTCAAAAACACTGAGTAATTTTAATTAGGTTTTCAAAGGAGTGGACAGTCGCACCACATGACATTTTTACAATTTAAATGTAAAAAAATGACCTAAGACTAAAACGCAAAAAAGGTAAAAGTTGTTCCATATATTTTAGAGGTATTATATAGACATGGTACTTTTAAAACCAATTTAATTTGTTTTTAAATAAAAAAATACAAATGGACAAAATAAGACATCACATCATTGACCCCTCTGTCAAGATGGTAGCTGCAGTAGCGTACTCAATGACAAAAGCAGACAAACACTCATGTAGGTTTTGTCCTAGGCACAGCTAACTAGCCCCATGACAAGAATACACCATTCCATGGCTATAGCTATCCATTGCTGTGCTAGCTGTGAACATAACAGAACTGACCATTTTTGAGTTGACATTCAGTTTGACACCTTCTTCACTGTTGTTCTAGGCTACATTTACAATGTACAGTGGAGATTCTGTCCAACGGATAAGGTGATCTATTAGCCCTAAACAGTGGTATTTTGTTTCCAAAGAGCAATCCTGCTGGCCACACAACAAGGTCTATCCCTGCAGCATGTCTCAAAGACACAACATGGGTCATGGCTCAGCCTGAGCAGAGACAAATATAGATTTGAACTTGTGGACCCAGAACACGACACAGACAAATGCCCTCTAGTGTCCACACTGAACACTGCAACAAAAGACATACGATGGATCTCAGCACTTTAGACATTTCTCCAATTGGAGGTCACTTACCAGTGCTGTTGCATGCCTGTACAGAGGAACAGAAAGCTGTTGCAAAGGGTGGCACCACTGTAAAGCAAGCTGCACATTAGATGTTCTCATACAGGCTCAAAATACAGTCATACACAGTGTAGGAACAAGTAAATGAGAAAGAGATGCAGAACAGCAAAGAACAAGTTATTCCAAGGGGCAGTCCCCTCAGAACCCTGGATACCTCTGCCTTTATTAATGCTTTTTTGCGGACCGGTTAAGCAGTTGTGTTCAGACCACTTTCACTGGAGCTTGCAATGAGCTGAAGATCTCCAACACTGATGAGAACAAATTGGAAATGTTCTTCACTGAGCAAGGCTGCAACCCACCACATTCTTCATACATGGAAGCGGTATTATTCAAAAAGTATGGCCCTTGCTTCCTTCTCCTGGTGATTTCAACTGCAAGAATCTGTACAAACATCAGTGGAAAGAAAGGCAAAGACTTGCCAACACCTTTTGGGACAGATTGTGAAAGCAATACTTGTCTACCCTCCAAATGCTAAATCTCACTGAGGGAAGCACTGTGCTCATTAAAGACAGTCAAGCCAAAAGGAATGTATGGCCTGTGGGACGCATTACCAAAGTGTTTCCCAAAAAAGACAGAAGGGTTTGAAAGGTAGAAGTACAGGTGGCAAATCCAGGTGGGACTAAAACCCTCTTCAGACCTGTGACATCGATTTGCTCCTGTTCTTTCTCATATGTCAAGTAGATCAATAGATTATGTAGTGGTATCCAGAAATACCAGGTGGGGAATGTAGTGTTGTATAATGTTTGTTGTTTGCAATTTTATACATTGAGCTTGTCGCCCCCTAGAGCTCAAAACTAATGCTACATAGGAGTGTGTCGCTCACATGACATCATCGGTTAGCATCAGTGATACCATAAAAGCTTTTAAAGCTGCCCCTCAATCCAAGTTCATCTGCTGCATCTCACACTTTATATGAGCACTGTTTGTATGTGAATGTTATTGATATGTTAATCAATAGAGTAGATTATTTTAATATTCATATTTAAAAACACAGATATTGTCTATGTCTGCTTAAGCGATGCTATACTGCTATGCTATATTCTGACGCAGACATTTTTCTCATGTTTGATCTAGTTATGCCATAGCTAAAATATTTAATATGGTATATTTGTTAATCAACTAGACTGTTACCGTAAGATGGATATGTTTGATGAATAATACACAACCTCTAAGCTATTGTATGTTTCATGGCAGTTAACACACACACACATTATATTGTCTTTTCTTTAGTTTCTCAATCATTAAAGAAGTAGAATGGCTCATCTTCATACAGAGTAGTGATCGTGAAAAGAGTTAGCTGACTGTCCTTACACAAAGGGTTGTAAAGGACAAAACATTGAGCAAGGCCAGTGACTGAATGGCAAAACATCTTGGATAGCACCACAATTCCAGATGCCTAGACATTCAATTTGCATGAATCTTTGTCTATGCACAGATCATTTATATTTATTCACCAAGCTGAGCCCATAGGGGGTTGTAGGGATGCGTCTTGGCCAGCATGTGCACACTTTTAGAGGAATGTTTTTCCAGAAAGATCTTGATGGGTGGCTGGCCGTTGGGCATGACGGTAGGCACCCAAGCCAGGTGGTTAGTGAGCACAGCTGTAAGAAGAGCTGGAACAAACCTAGAGTGGAACCAATGGCAAAATACAATGATCAGATACAGTGTTCTTTAGAGTACTGTTTCCTTGCACATTTTTCCTTTTATCAGATAAAAAAAATGGACAGAATATTTGTTCCAGACTCAAATCTTCATAGAATTGTGTTTTGTTCATTCTTAAAAAAAAAAAATATTGCTATTTTAACTGGGCAGCCAGTTATGCCTGTTACAGTTACCAGATACATTTTTTAATTTTAAGAGTCCTCTAAAATGTTTTATATACAGTATTGTGCAAAAGTCTCAGGCACTCTTTTTTAGAGAAATGGCGTTTATTTTATGACTGCATTACCAAGTCGGTAAAAAAAAAAAAAAAATAACTGCATTATTTTTTATTATTATTTGTGTTTAAAGCAAATTAACAGTTCTTGTTTAACAAGTAAAAAAGGTTTTTTATAAGACACTCAACTGGTTCTTTGAGGCTTGTTCCATGAGTAAAGAAAGCTCACGCATGAAGTGGCCACAAAGCTGGTTCTTCTCAAGTGCACCGGACATCATGGAGAGCCAGACAGGCTCAGGCATTCGTGGCATGGTATACAGATTACAGACAGTCATCCTGTGTGGATGCACATAAAACACACACAAGGACACAAAAATAAGATCCTTTAAAATGATCCAAAAAAGTCTGATAACTGTAATTAAAAAAAAAAAAAAAAGGCTTTAATTGGATGAACATATTTGCATTTTCTTTGCACACTCAATATATTTAATCCATTATTTCTTGTTGGTTGAATGTACAATTGTGATGAAGATAGCAGTGTAGGAGAGAAACAACTATTCAATTAACACATACATTAAACTTGCAAACCAGACCCAAGAAAAAATTCCTAGTCCAGGAACTATGACAAAAATTAAACGTATAGCATATCAGACTGCAGCATATCAGACTGCAATACCCTGCAGCAGACAGTCAAGACACCAAAGAATATCATACCTTTTCCCTTCGATACAGAACATCTCCAACAAGTGCTACCTCAGTAAAATCACCAGTATATGGCTGACCCCTCCCACGCCTCTCAATCTTTTTGTCCCTCTGGTACCTGGCAGAAGGTATTGAAGCATCCAGACCAGGTCCACCAGATTCCAGTACAGCTTAGTTCCATAAGTTGTCAGGACCTTCAATAATAAACTGCCTCCCACCCACATCATTCGGATTAAACAGGGGTCAAATCCAGTCACCATGTACTAGCCACTCATTTGTCACCCCAGTATGGAGGTCTACACATAAATCATGTCATATTCACACCATGTCTTCTTTAAAACTTGTATTTAGTAAGTTTTATAGTTTATACAATCAAGATACAAATCTCAAACTACCATCTTCAAAGAAGTTCCCAGCCACAGCCGATCCAGTGAATGCAATCACAGTATATTTAGATGTTAAAGAACTAAAGTCACATCTGCATTTTATCATATAGGTTAAGGATTTGTAAAGATGGTCCACCTGTGTTCTTCCAATATATGCTAAACAAGCATCCAGGACACAAACATGCATCTAATAATTTGCCTTCAAGTTTTCCAAGTGCTAATGTCTCAGGGTGTAGACCAGGACTGAAAAACTAATTTTTACTAACATTTAAGAGTTGTTGTTGATGTGTTATTGGTTTACCAAGCTGATTTTTTTTTTTGGTCCAGCTCACATGACATTGACTTAAGTGTAAAAATGATTGGATTAAGGAATTATTCATGTAACACATCAACAAATTCCTTAATCCAATACAATACATTAATCCAGTAATTTTCACACTTAATTCAGTGTGGGCTTGCATCAATAATTCCTCTTGAATGTGTAAATATATCAGCATTGCTCTAAAGGGTACATTCTGAATGACAGCTCCATAAACATTGATAAAGTTATTGCTATTTTAGCTGTCTACCACAGTATATTGGAGTTGAAAGCGTTAGGTGCCGCCAAAGTAAATATTTGGTATTTAAAGATAGGTGTATCTGTGTCAGAATCAACAATTAAGAGAAGCCTTCACCAGGGTAAATATAGAGGGTTTACTACAAGATGTAAAACATTGCTAAGCCTCAGAAACAGGAAGACCAGAAAAAACATCTTGGGAGATGAGACAGATCAACTTGTGCCAGAATAATGGGAAGAGAATAGTATGGAGAAAAGAAGGAACTACTCATAATGTGAAGCATTTCACCTCATTTTAAAGTGTGGGCATGTAGGGCTGTCAATGGAACTGGTTCCCTTGAATTTATTGATGTGACTACTGACAAAAGCATCAGGACTATATCGTACAAAAGTGTACTATATTATCTGCTCAGATTTAGCCAAATGCTTCAAAACCCATTGGATGGTGCTTCATAGTTCACACGGATAATAACCTAAAGCATACTTCAAAAAGCAACCCAAGATTTTTTATAAAGCAAAAAGTGGAATGTTCTGCAATGGCCAAGTCAAACAATTGACCTGAATCGAGTTGAGTATGAATTTCACTTGCTAAAGGCAATAGTGTAGGCAAAAGGTCCCACGAACAGCAGAAATTGAAGCCCACTGCAGTACAAGCATGGCAGGGCATCACCAAGGCAGAAAGTCAGCATCTGGTGATGTCTGTGGTTTCCAGACTTCAAGCAGTCATTGACTGCAAAGGATTTGCAACCAAGTATTAAAAATGACAATTTATGATTGATATTTGTCCAAATACTTTTAGTCCTTTAAAAAATCGGGGAACCACATACAAAAAGGGCAGTAATTACTATAGTGTTACCTGATTTGGACATAAATACCATTAAAATAAAGGTCAAAGTCTGCACTTTGAGTTCATACACAGTCCCTTCCATAAGTATTGGCAACGCAAGGCCAGTTCATTTGTTTTTTCTATACACTGAAAACATTTGAGTTTGAGATCACAAGATTAATATGAGATGCTGGATCAGAATTTCAGCTTTCATTTTCATAAACAACTTAGAACATGGCATCTTTTGTTTGCCCACCCTTTTTTCAAGTGATCAAAAATACTGAAACATGACTGACATGCATTTCTTGTTGCCAGGGTGTGCTCTGTTAGACTGATTGTTTAAACAATTAATAGCTCTGAATGTCTACTCTTGGTTTGAGGCCTGGGTTTTGCCTGTGAAGATTGCATTTGTTGCTTAAAAAACAAACAAAAAAAAAACAAAAACATGAAGACCAGATAGCTGTATATGGGAGAAAAACAAGTCATTTATAAGCTGTGAAAAAGGGGGGGAAAAAATCAGAGCCATGGCACAAGCATTGGGCATAGACAATGCAATAACTTTGAATGTCTTGAAAGAAACCACTGGTGTACAAACAAGAAGACATGGAATAGGTTGGCCAAGGAAAACAGCAGTAACTGATGACAGACATTATGTGAGCTGTGAAGAAAAACCCAAAAAACAAACGGATCTGCTCATGATCCAAAACATACAAGCACATCGGTCAAGTACAGTGGAGGTAGTGTCATGGCTTGGGCTTGCATGGCTGCTACTGGAATGGGCTCACTAATTTTTATTGATGATGCAACTCATGATGACAGCAGGAGAATGAATTCAGAAGTCTACAAAAACATTCTGTCTGCCAATTTACTGAGAAATGCATCTAATTGGGAGGAACTTTGTCATGCAGCAGGACACTGACCCAAAACACACTGCCAACTTGACAAAGGACATGATCAGGGGACAAAGTGGAAGGTTTTAGACTGACCAAGTCAATCACCAGACCTTAACCCAATTGAGCATGCATTTCACTTCCTGAAGAGGAGACTGAAGGCAGAAGCCCCCCAAAACAAACAACTGAAAGAAGCTGGAAAATCCACCAAAAGCCTGGATAAGCCTCACAAAAGAAGAATACAACAGTGTGGTGATATCAGTGGTTCACCAGCTTGATGCAGTTATCACAAGCAAGGGATTATGCAACCAAATATTAAGTGTTGTTTAATATACTTTAAGACTATCTGTTAGTATAATTTTGCTCACCTAAAACTTGGGTGGTCTGCCACCAAAGGTGTCATGTTCTAAGTTGTTTAACACATTTAGATGAAAATATCAGAAAATGAAAACTGAAATTCGGATCTATCATCTCGTATTCATCATTTGATCTCAATTGCTCAGGTGCTCTCATGCTGTGTTCAAGGCAAAGTTGTAACTTTTAATTCCCCCCCTACAACCAGTAAAAGTCACAGAAAATACTCCCTCAACTTGCATTTTCTGCTGTTGTTGCTGTATTGCAATTTCACACCAAAATACTGCATGATCTTTTTTTTTTTTTTTTTTTTTTTTTAAGTGTAAACTTTTACATGTTCTTTGAAAAACTAAAACCTCTTACTGATGTCATTTGCATAACAATATGGACCACGGTGTAAAACCTGGTGAAAAGCTTCTTCACTGAGGGGAAAAATCTTTGTAGTGCTTGTAAACACTGAGATTATTCATTATTTTATGAGTTTTATGAGATTGTACCTTAACTGTACAATGTTATGTCTGGACCTGTGTTTACTAATTTTTAAGTGCAGTTTAACATAGAAATTCATAACAATAATAAAAATGCACAATTTTTTCTACAGACCAAATAAGGTGAGATCTTATTAAATATCAGAGTTTAGAGCTCAATGTGCTTTGTTTAACATTCTAGAAGGAAAGACTTTGTAGGCTGTGCACACATGGTAGGCCTCAACATTACTTTTTTTCTACTTGCCATGGGTCTACAAGCAAGTATGATATACTGTTGGATTCAGTTTGATGAGCAGGTGTCATTTTTCCATAATTTCTTGAATTCAAAATATGACCACACTTCCTGTTTTACACCTTCACTGCCAAATTTATTTGCATTCTATGGGCAAACAGTTTTAAATATCAAAACTATCTGATAACGCTCTTTGCCTCACCAGGACATGGCTCATGCCAACCATTCCAGACCACGCTGTACAGCTGCCTGGATTCTCCCTTCACCACAGAATGGAGAATGGACAGAACACTGGGGAAAATCCAGGGTGGTGGAGTGTGTGTTATGATCAATGACAAATGGTGCAGCTCAGGAAGCACCCATCGTCTCATGGAATTACAGTGGGGTTCGAAAGTTTGGGCACCCCAGGTAAAAATTAATGTGCATAAAGAAGCCAAGGAAAGATGGAAAAATCTCCAAAAGGCATCAAATTACAGATTAGACATTCTTATATGATGTCAAAAAAAAGTTAGATTTTATTTCCATTATTTACACTTTAAAAATAACAGAAAACAAAAAAAGGCGTCTGCAAAAGTTTGGGCACCCTGCAGAGTTTATAGCATGCACTGCCCCCTTTGGAAAGCTGAGACCTGACAGTGTCATGGATTGTTCTCAATCATCATCTGGAAAGACCAGGTGATGTCAATCTCAAAGGTTTTAAATGCCCAGACTCGTCTGACCTTGCCCCAACAATCAGCACCATGGGTTCTTCTAAGCAGTTGTCTAGAAAACTGAAACTGAAAATAGTTGACGCTCACAAAGCAGGAGAAGGCTATAAGAAGATAGCAAAGCGTTTCAGATGCCAATATCCTCTGTTCGGAATGTAATTAAGAAATGGCAGTCATCAGGAACAGTGGAAGTTAAAGCAAGATCTGGAAGACCAAGAAAAATATCAGACAGAACAGCTCGCAGGATTGTGAGAAAAGCAAGTCAAAACCCATGTTTGACTGCACGATCCCTCCAGAAAGATCTGGCAGACACTGGGGTTGTGGTACACTATTCCACTATAAAGAGATACTTGTACAAATATGGTCTTCATGGAAGAGTCATCAGAAGAAAACCTCTTCTACGTCCTCACCACAAAAATCAGCGTTTGAAGTTTGCAAATGAACATATAGACAAGCCTGATGCATTTTGGAAACAAATTCTGTGGATCGATGAGGTTAAAATAGAACTTTTTGGCCGGAATGAGCAGAGGTACGTTTGGAGAAGAAAGGGCACAGAATTTAATGAAAAGAACCTCTGTCCAACTGTTAAGCATGGGGGTGGATCAATCATGCTTTGGGGTTGTATTGCAGCCAGTGGCACAGGGAACATTTCACGAGTAGAAGGAAAAATTGATTCAATAAAATTTCAGCAAATTTTGGACGGTAACTTGATGCCATCTGTGAAAAAGCTGAAGTTAAAGAGAGGATGGCTTCTACAAATAGATAATGATCCTAAACACACCTCAAAATCCACGGTGGATTACATCAAGAGGCGTAAACTGAAGGTTTTCCCATGGCCTTCACAATCTCCTGACCTCAACATAATTGAAAATCTATGGATAGACCTTAAAAGAGCAGTGCGTGACAGACAGCCCAGAAATCTCAAAGAACTGGAAGACTTTTGTAAGGAAGAATGGGCAAAGATACCTCAAACAAGAATTGAAAGACTCTTGGCTGGCTACAAAAAGCGTTTACAAGCTGTGATACTTGCCAAAGGGGGCAGTACAAGATATTAACTCTGCAGGGTGCCCAAACTTTTGCAGACGCCATTTTTTTGTTTTCTGTTATTTTGAAAGTGTAAATGATGGAAATAAAATCTAACTTTTTTGACATATTATAAGAATGTCTAATCTGTAATTTGATGCCTTTTGGAGATTTTTCCATCTTTCCTTGGCTTCTTTATGCACATTAATACAAATTTTTTACCTGGGGTACCCAAACTTTCGATCCCCACTGTATGCACACTGGACCTGGAATACCTCGTGGTCAAATGCCGTCCCTTTTATTCACCCAGAGAATTCACCTCCACCATCATCATTACTGTTTATATTCCACCTCAGGCACACAGACACTGCTTCACAGACATTGCACAGGGACACTGGACTACTTCAAACACTGCACCCGGACGCAGCGCTGGTGATTACCGGTGACTTTAACAAGGCTAACTAACTTCTTAACTAAAAGTCATGCCAGATTTCTATCAGCACATAACCTGCAGTACACCGGGAGAAAGGATGCTGGATCACTTTTACACACAAGGACTGCTATAAGGCAATAAAACCACCACCACTCGGTAAGTCCGACCATGCCGCCATTTTACTACACCCAAAATATAAACAAAAGCTGCGGAGGGAAGATCCGGTGACGCGGGAGGTGCAGTGCTGGTCTGACCAAGCACAAGCCACACTACAAGACGTGCTGCAGGACGCAGACTGGGAGATGTTCCAGCGCAGCTCTGATGACGTCAGCGAGTTTACAGCAGCAGAGCTCGGTTATACAGACTTTCTGACAGGAGAGACTATTCCCACAAGCTCTGTAAAGGTTTTTCCCAATCAGAAGCCATGGGTAGACCGATCCATGCGGAAGGCTCTGAATGAGCGCACAGCTGCCTACAACGCAGGGCGGCAGACGGGCAACATGGATAAACACAAAGCGGCTTCCTACAACCTGAGGAAAACGGTGAGAGAAGCCAAAAGGAAATACAGAGAGAAGATCGAGACCCAGTTTGAGCAGGCAGAGTCCAGGCGTCTGTGGCAGAGCCTGCAAAGTGTTACAGACTACAAACCCAAGCTCCCCACCATTAATAATGCCAGTGCCCCCCTAGCCAACGAACAGACAGCACAGACCAGGACAACCGTAAGTATGAACCATCAGGTCTAGCTAGAGAAGAGGAAAGACTAGTCATTTCAGAAATGGATCATGTCAGATATCAGACACCTGAATTATAAATTTATTCCAAATGGTTTCAGAGTAAATAGCAAAACACATACACTCACCATTCATTTTATTAACAACACCTGTACATTTATGCAGTTATCTAATCAGCCAATCATGTGGCAGCAGTGCAGTGCAAAAATTCATGCAAATACAGGTAATGTTCACATCAATGAAATGAACAGAATGGAAAAAAAAAAGTGTGATTTCTGGGACTTTGATCATGGCATGGATATTGGTACCAGAAGGGCTGGTCTGAGTATTTCATAAAATGCTGATCTCCTTATAATTTCATACACAACAGTCTCTAGAGTTTACACAGAATGGTGCAAAAAACAAAAAACACTGAGCGAGCTTCAAGCGTTTCAAGCGGCTAGCCAAAAAATAAATCTGCCTCAACATCAACAACACTAAGGAGATGATCGTGGACTACAGGAGGCTGCAGGGGGATGGCCACACCCCCTATACATCGGTGGGGTTGCTAAGGAAAGAGTCAGGAGTATCAAGCACCTTGGTGTGCACCTCACCAACAACCTGACCTGGTCCCTTCACACAAAGACAATGGAGAAATCTGCTCATCAGTGACTCTACCCCTACATCCTGACCAACTTCTACAAATGCTCCATAGAGAGCATGACTTTCTGTGACCGCAAGGCCCTCCAGAGAGTCATGAGAGCAGCTGAATTCGTTATTGGTGACAAACTCCCAGCCTTACAGGACATCTTCCATACACAATGTCTGAGAAGGGCTCACAATCACCACAGACCACAATTATCCAGCTCATGGACTATCTACCAGTCTGCCAACAGGCAGACAATACCACAGCATTCAATCTGGAACCAGTAGGTTTAAGAACAGTTTCTACCTGCAGGCCATCAGGATCCTGAAAAAACTGTAATCCAGTCATTACTCCTTCTCCCACTCTTTCACTCATGCCTCCACAATCACCCATACCCTTACTCCCACACACTAGTTACCTCACTGACAGCTCAAGGACACTTATGGACAAGCTCTTGATATGTTTGTCACATTTGGGCATGTTGCAATATTTCAAAGGGAACTATTACCACTTTACTGCTGCCAAGGACTCAGTCCAGTCTCTGTGCATTTTATATATTACACACTACATATACTACTACATACTACTACATCTAATTTATTGTAGTAGTATGTAAAACTATGTATTGTTTTTTAAATGCTACTTTGTACTGCTGCTTCATCTTCTTATTATACTCTATAATAATATATATTAAACTACTTTTTGCACACTTGATCACATACTGTGATCGCACATATTCCAGTGTTTACAGTTAGGATCCACACTTTACCTACATACTTACTAGGCATAGTAAGTACATACCAATTCCCTAATATATTCAGCATATTTTAAATATACTGTATTTGTTAATCATCTCTTTTCCCCTCTTTCTTCTTTTCCCTCCCCCTTAACTTCTTATGTATATTTCTTTGTATTGCACAGCTGTAGAGTACCTGAGCTTCACAACAATCATTTCAATGCACAACTGTCCCTGACATTTTGTGCATGTGACAAACTTGAAACTTGTTAAAATTGCAGCTTTTTGCAACATAAAAAAATGAAACCAAGATGAATCATGTTAAATCTGTTCCCACCTTTAATGTGATATCAACCAATGAACGCTGAGTGAAAAACAAATAGAAATATTTTATTTAATGTTTAACTCCAACAACTGAAAATGCACTTCTGTAAGTCATGTTGGAAAAGAGCATCTGCTAATCCCATAAATGTAAATATATATTACCTTACAACCTTAATCATGTTGCCTTTTGGTAGCAGTTGACCAAAAGGGTAGGCTAAGAAACCAAAGCTAAGCTGTCACATTCACTTTCTAGCCTAACATAGTTAGCTAGGAAACCAACATAAGACCAACTGTTCTTGTTATGGAACAATCTCACTGCATTTCTGGAAAAGGGAAAGGGGGGGGACAAAACAAAAAAACCCCAAATGAACAAACTACTTGCTCTCAGCTCTTTAGTTCCCAATAAACACAGAGAGACAGAGCTTAACTGGGTACATATGCCTGTATTCAACCACCAGCTCATGTATAAGCTTTTTAACTCCATCATATCTTTTCCTTTGTTGTCTCAATGCGGCTGAACAATCAAAATCACCATCTGCTCATTATAAATTACTGCCTTCATAGCCCTGGCAGGTTTCACTAGTCTTTGTCTGGTCTACTTTGATTTGAGGTCACTGAATGCCACTGTAGCTTGAAGCTTGTTGATTATCCACTTTTAAGACTGGGTCATTTTGCCAGGAAATTTATTAATATCCTTCACCAAGTCTTGTTCAGCCGTTAAAATCCACTCAGATTTGAAACTGAAATCTCTCCTCGTTAGTTTCAGGTTTTTTCTTTTATTACTTTCAGCAACTTGCATACTCCCCTCCCCACCATAAAACCACATTATTATTACTATATTGTATTCATATATATCACACAGGAATGTCTTTATACACATAACACTCAGGGACTTCTATGCTGCAGGTTTTGGTGATAAGACTTTACACAACACAAATCATTCCAGGCACTGTGCAGTTCTTTACTGTATACACTGTATGTACTATAAGTTCCACACTGTTAGACTGGTTGTGTTGTATTTATTCTGTTGTCCTGTACAGAGTCTACTTCCACAGTGTCTAATTTATTGTCTTGTATATATTGTCATCTATTTGCACTGTAACCTTTCCTTTGCACAACATATTTTCTGGTGATTCACTTTCTATAACATATTGCTTCAAGGCTTTGGAGAATGCTAATTTGTACAACTGTATACTTGTGGCTAGTATAACAATAATGCTTTCTACTCTACTGTAAGGTGACTGCTACTACTGTATTAACTATGCAATATACTTTCGTCAAATCTATTTGAGATTACTTAATGCAATGTAGGTTGTAATAAGCATGTGGTTGTTTAGGTATTCAATTTAGAATAGCAGATACACAGAAAATCAGACACCAAGCTACTCAGTTACATTAAGAAAAAATTTATACAGTCAGGTCCATAAATATTGGGACATCGACACATTTTTGGCTCTATACACCACCACAATGGATTTCAAATGAAACGAACAAGATGTGCTTTAACTGCAGACTGTCAGCTTTAATTTGAGGGTATTTATATCCAAATCAGGTGAACGGTGTAGGAATTACAACAGTTTGCATATGTGCCTCCCACTTGTTAAGGGACCAAAAGTAATGGGACAGAATAATAATCATAAATCAAACTTTCACTTTTTAATACTTGGTTGCAAATCCTTTGCAGTCAATTACAGCCCGAAGTCTGGAACGCATAGACATCACCAGACGCTGGGTTTCATCCCTGGTGATGCTCTGCCAGGCCTCTACTGCAACTGTCTTCAGTTCCTGCTTGTTCTTGGGGCATTTTCCCTTCAGTTTTGTCTTCAGCAAGTGAAATGCATGCTCAATCGGATTCAGGTCAGGTGATTGACTTGGCCATTGCATAACAGTCCACTTCTTTCCCTTCAAAAACTCTTTGGTTGCTTTTGCAGTATGCTTTGGGTCATTGTCCATCTGCACTGTGAAGCGCCGTCCAATGAGTTCTGAAGCATTTGGCTGAATACGAGCAGATAATATTGCCCGAAACACTTCAGAATTCATCCTGCTGCTTTTGTCAGCAGTCACATCATCAATAAATACAAGAGAACCAGTTCCATTGGCAGCCATACATGCCCACGCGATGACACTACCACCACCATGCTTCACTGATGAGGTGTGGTATGCTTAGGATCATGAGCAGTTCCGTTCCTTCTCCATACTCTTCTCTTCCCATCACTCTGGTACAAGTTGATCTTGCTCTCATCTGTCCATAGGATGTTGTTCCAGAACTGTGAAGGCTTTTTTAGATGTCGTTTGGCAAACTCTAATCTGGCCTTCCTGTTTTTGAGGCTCACCAATGGTTTACATCTTGTGGTGAACCCTCTGTATTCACTCTGGTAAAGTCTTCTCTTGATTGTTGACTTTGACACACATACACCTACCTCCTGGAGAGTGTTCTTGATCTGGCCAACTGTTGTGAAGGGTGTTTTCTTCACCAGGGAAAGAATTCTTCGGTCATCCACCACAGTTGTTTTCCGTGGTCTTCCGGGTCTTTTGGTGTTGCTGAGCTCACCGGTGCGTTCCTTCTTTTTAAGAATGTTCCAAACAGTTGTTTTGGCCACGCCTAATGTTTTTGCTATCTCTCTGATGGGTTTGTTTTGTTTTTTCAGCCTAATGATGGCTTGCTTCACTGATAGTGACAGCCCTTTGGATCTCATCTTGAGAGTTGACAGCAACAGATTCCAAATGCAAATAGCACTCTTGAAATGAACTCTGGAACTCTGCTCATTGTAATTGGGATAATGAGGGAATAACACACACCTGGCCATGGAACATGTAAATACCCTCAAATTAAAGCTGACAGTCTGCAGTTAAAGCACATCTTGTTCGTTTCATTTGAAATCCATTGTGGTGGTGTATAGAGCCAAAAATGTTAGAATTGTGTCGATGTCCCAATATTTATGGACCTGACTGTAACTACATTAAATAAAAATGTTTTATATTTAATTTTTTGGCAAACTCATTAAAAGATGTCAATGCTACCTAGGTTTCAGAATGTGTTTATTATTCATTAACGGAAAATTTAAATTTAAATTAATTAACATGTCCACGCACAACCAGATATGCACAGTTAAGGAATGATACATTAGCACTGACCAGCACATAGCAACATAACTAAATTTGCCCCAAAATAATTTATAATAATTTATATTTATAAATAAGTGAAGATTCTTTGAAAAGTAGCCCACATTAGTAAAATCAATAAAGATCCATGAGGGTCTATGTAGGAAAACATACACAAACATCTCACCTGAGATTTTCTTACCGCTGCAGAAAACTGGGAAAGATAGTATTTCCCTGTTAAATTTAATAATATACAAGACATTTTCTTCTTTCTCAGGCAACCAGCTTACCAAAGCAAATTATTAGTGGACACAGTTTCCTTTATAACCCTTATAAACCAGACAAAATGTGAAAAATTCAGTTTTCTCAAAATTATTTTTTCTTCCTGTATTCAAAACCAAGATTACCTATTTTCATGAAATTTTACATGTTCATCCCTATCCATATTTAGAAGGGTTTTTCCTAGACTGCTGATAATGTCTGACTTTGTTAGATTTTGTAATGAAAACTGACACTATTCTGAAATTAGCACTGGTTGCAGAGGTTGTTTCTGTTCCTGATTTTGACGTTGTCTCTCTGTCATAGAAGAAAAAAACCTGTACTTTCCGATTACTGTCCAACTTGTATCAAATGAGTGGACTGAGAAACTCTGAAATGGTAAGCCTGTTTTAAACTATTGCATGCAAAACTACTTTTGTTGGCAAAATATATTGTCCCAGAAATAATTGCAATACACGATGTTCGTCATTTAATGACCATTTTATGCCACTGATATAATGATAATATAACAATGCAAGTACACCCTTCCAAAGGGCAATGAGCTTTTAATTCTTAAGATTATTCAGACACTGGAATTGGAATTAACCTCATATGTGTACAGGATGCGTTTGAGTGAGTCAATTAACCCACTAGTAAAGCGCTTCAGTTTACCAGTGCTCATTCATTGTTTAGCCTCAGCTTAAGCTAGTCAATCCCCGACATTGTTGACTGGATTATCTGAAACACTAGAACTATTCTTAGAACGGTTGTCCTTCTTCAAAAACATTGATAGTGTATTGTTAATATCTTGCGTGTCAATTCTTTCAACAGTATGTTTTAATTAAAATGGGTGCTAGTGTTTGAGACACATCTTAAATTCAAATGCACACAGTTTGAACACAAACGCACACAGAATGTGCATTTTTATCTTAATATAAAAATATAATAGGAATATGCACCAGGACACACAGTCTTGCATGTTTAAACTGCTATGCTAAAACTCAAATTTCATGTTTGAAAGGGTTCCCATGGCTGAGAAAAAAAAAAATCCTCAGAAACAAGCTTACTCTTCAAAATAAGCAAATACTTTTTGCAAATTTGCAAATACTACACATGGCTTTTTTCCCTTTCCATTTTCACTCCAGTTTGGCAACCTGCCACAATCCACCAGCTCTCCCCTATAATAAGACAGCTACCAACCAGGGAGGGTGAAGGCTAAGGCATGCTTCCTAAAGCCAACCAACATGGAGCCAATCAACCGCATCTTTTCAAACTGCTGTTCATGCTGCATCACAGGGCAATATAACACATACTTACAAATACACGAGCTCACAGACAGCCATCATTGGCTAGGGTCGCTGTGATTGACATGGACAAAGAGTGTATGCCATCCCTTCCATCCACACAGCATGGCCATCATTTTGCTCCTTTGGCTCCTGGCCATGGATGGCTACTACTTCTAAATGTATTGTAATTTTTAAAAGTAATTAAAAATTTAAAATATAATTTAAACATTTACATATGCTGTTTCTTTAAATAGCTCTTTTAAAGGTTAAAAACAGGACACAGAGCTTATATAGCATGCTGCAGCTACATATTTAATTTTCGAAATGAAAATAATAAAGCTGAAGGCAGCTATGTTTTAAAGTATCCCAATAATAAGAAATCCAATTACATAATATAGCTGCAAGCAGCGATGACGGGCCCAAGCACTACGGTGCCATCCAGTGGGTGTATGAAAACAATGCATAGTGAAGCGAGTGCTGTAGAGCTGTGGAGTCATTTGTTTTGCACTGATGTGTTAGGTTAAGCCCAGGTCTAATGCTTTACAGCTTCCATGTCCAAACTTACAGCTAATATTCGGTGATATAACGCAGGAAGAAGATAAGAGATACATGTTGTTATCCTTATTAGTCATTAATTAATTGTAGAGAAGTTAAGTGTAGTGGGCAACACTAAGATATCATGAATCCTTTCGCAATTTTACATCAGCCGTGTCTCAACATTATTCTGACCAAGTTTGAAGCGATTCAGGTAAATATAAGAAGACTATTTAAAAGCCTGTTTTAAGTATCACTTCCTGCTGTCAGTTGGTGGCACTATGACAGTGACTCAAAATAGTCACATCCATGTGCTCAGCCCCCAAACATACAGCTCTGATTTAGATCAAACTTCTCAATGCATGCAGAAGATATGAGACACTTCCTGTTTCACTTTTTTCACCATAAATTTATAACTGTTTGAGACACCATAAATCCAATGTCTTGGCATAATGTTGACCAAGTTTCGTGACAATCACATGAATCCCCTAGGAGGAGTATTTAAAAGTTCACTGCATACGTGTTTAAACACATCCATATTAAATCCAAAATGACCTATAGGAAGTGCTAATGACTGTCATTTTGAAAGTTGTCCAACTTGATGAGAACATATGTACAGAGTTTGGTGACTGTAGGTAAAACTGACCACACCACTTTAATCAAAAGAGCCCCCTATACGCCCATGTCTTAGCTTTTTCCTATGGTTAACGGTTATCTCTGATGTGTGTGTTGACTTTCATAAATTTTAGGCATGCTGAGAGCTTCAAAAACACCCGAAAATAGTATTAATGTTTGATGCATTACCATGGCAACATTATTTAAGATATCAAAAATCCTTTCATAATTTTACATCAGAATAATGTCTTGACATTATACTGACCACGTTTGAGGCGATTCAGGTAAATATAAGGGGATTATTGCAAAGTCTTTTGTAAGACACCCTTCCTGCTGCCAGTTGGTCGTGCTACGACTGTGACTCTCAATAGCCACATCTATTTGTTCTAAAGCACTCAAAACACGCAGAAGATATGAGACACTTCCTGCTTCCCTTTTTTCGCCATGGTGAAACCGCTCAAGATATCAAAAATCCATTTGCAATTTAGCATCCTCAATGTCTTGACATAATGTTGACCAAGTTTGGTGACAATCATCTGAATTCCCTAGGAGTATTTAAAATTTCACTTCATGCACTTTCCACAAAACCCAAAATGGACGACTTCCTGTTGGGTGGAGCTAATGACTGTCAGTGCAAAAGTTGTTCAGGTTGATGAGAACAATGTGTATTGAGTTTTCCACATACACATATAAGTATGTCCGATATATACACCAAGTGTATGTACCATGCAAAAGGGGGCACTGCACTGCCGACAACTCTGACGTGCAAAATTTCAAGAGTTTTTGAGCATGTTAAGCACCCCAAAAGCCCCTGAAAGCTTGAAAAATAAATAAATAAAATAATAATAATAATTTTACAAAAATAATAAACAAAAACAGTAAGGCCCTGTGCACTTTCAGTGCTGGGGCCCTAATTAGCACAATGATGCAATATACTAAACGCCATCGCAATTGTACTTATGGTACATGAGAAACGACTACTTATCCTGTGATTATCCTATGTACATACTCTACCTATCCTGTGAACGACCACGCCCCAAACTTTGCTCACTTCCTCAGAATGTTGTCAACATACCTTAGAAATTTTGTGTGAAGCTCAAACTCATGTAATGAGCTACAGCTGTTTGAAATTAAGCTCCATCCCATTAGAATTCATATTCTGTAGACATTACAACATGTTTAAATACAACACAATGGCTTAAAATATTATGTTCACATGAATATTAAAATATTAATGTTCAGTTTATTCAATAGTTTTTCAATAATCCTGCAGTTGGATCTACCTGTCTGAGGACTCTGGCTAATATGAGTACATGCTGTTTAATATGGAAGTTGTCAATCAGCTAATGACTCGGTGACTAGCAAAAGAAAGGGTGGGTATAACCATCGAAAAGGAACATAGTGGCAACATAGTGCTGCCCTTGACCTTGGACAAATTTATTTCCAACAAAATTACCTCAAAGTAGACATTCTGACACACAGTGGTATTCTCTGAACAATGACAATGGTTTATGCACATTCCCACAGGCCAGTGTTTGTTTTCTCTTCCTTTAAGGTCCTTGATATCCAGTGGTCTCATATTACTAAATATATATTGTCATAATTAAAAGAGCATTTATGACAATGATAAAGTGGTGCTCTTAGTGCCTGCTTCCAACAAGTTGACAAATAACTTTACCCTGTGTCTAAACCACAGACGTTGCAACACTGCAATGTCATGACATTGGCTTAATGCCCTAAGAAGATGTACAAGTTACTTTTGAGTATACTAATGACTGAGTGTTCAGCATATATTACAGCTCTATATTACATTTAGCTCTTTCGTCATTTGAATTTTACCACAAGCTTAACCCTTTCTATATCCTGAACCCATCACATGGCAAAGCATTCTCATTCAGATGTGTGTGTGTCTCCTTGAAGTAAACTCTAACCTATACATACCTGAACTCATTGAGGCTGTCCATCATGCGGTTGTGAGCCAGGATTCTCTGATTAACATCAGTTGACCGTCGGGTCATCTTCATTGCCTGGACAACAAAAACAAAAAGACAGTAGATCAGTGTCGATTGCAGAAGCTAATTCAACTGAAATCTAAAAAGTTTTAAGCCTGGAGCCTAATCTCACTCCTCAGACTATAGCAGCACCACAGGGTGTATGCATGTATCAACACTCACTGTCCACCTTAATAGGAACACCTGTACATCTGCTCATTTATGCAGTTATCCAATCAGCCAATCATGTGGCAGCAGCACCCTGAATGAAATCATGCAGATACAGGTTAAGAGCTTCAGATAATCTTCACATCAAACACCTGAATGGGGAAAAATGTGATTTCTATGGCATGGTTGTTGGTGCCACATGGGCTGATCTGCTGGGAATTTCACACACACACACACAACAGTCTCTAGAATTTACACAGAATGATGCAAAAAACTCTGGGGTCTGAGGGTGTTTTGGGACCCTGGACAAATTTTGACATGCCCTGACATTTGTGCTTTATTCAGTTGCTTTTGAACATATTAATAGCTAAAGTCTGATAACACTATAATCAGCACAAACTGAGCTACAATAATATGTGAGCAGCATGTTTATACATGATTGCGTTTTTGAGAAAACAGTGTTTATGCGTGGTTAGTGAAAAACTAAAATTTTTAAGTCACTGAAATAAGGCCATAAAACACATACAGAACATTGGTTCACAAGACTTTTCAGAACTGGATCTTGTATCCTACAGTTTTTGCATCAAAATGATGTGATAATCATCTTGTTCACTCATTCACAGAAAACAATATAGTGATTTAAATTTTCTAAGACACTTTTTGTTTTGAAAGGGCATATGCAAGAGGGTGTGAATGATCATGCATAATAATGTGATTGACACCTGAGAAGACAAAGACCCACATAATGACCTGCATAATGAGCCTTTCAGTCAGGAAATGTGGCTGAGAGGGAAGTGCTATGAAAAAGAATGTGAGGACAAAAGAAATTTATATATATATTTTTTTGTTTGTAGTTTATTTAGAATATAGTAAAAGCCCATATGTCAACATCAGTCTCTGTGTTCCATGACAGAGTGGGCTGCTTATCTGCTTTGGCTCTCTTTGCCACAGGTTCTTTTGCACAGTTTTTCTCATGTCTGAAATAAAGTAAGCATTAAGTAAACAAATAAACTACATTATTAACATTATTGTGATGTTCACTGATACTAGTACTAATTTATAGAAAAAAGAACACAATTACCACATAGCACACATTTTACCATACAGTAAATAAATCAAATTAACATCTGTAACATCTGTTAAATAGTGAATGCACAGGGCTTACTCGTCAGGAATGATATCCTCCGCTGGGTCCACTCGCTCTTCAAAATGTAAACGCTCGTCATCCGAGTCGCGCTCTTGAGGAGAAAGTAATCTCTTTGTCGCTGTCCAGAACCAGCCGTAGTGCTTCTTCACCCGTGCCATTATCCAAACGCGCAGAAAAAGTGAGTAAATTCTGTGATGAAGCTTGACGTTTTACGTCATTTCTCGGGGGCGTGTACATAATTACCCGGGTCACCTCGGATCGTTTCCATATGAACAGCGTGCTCAGTGCGAGGCGGGATCACATTAGCTATAATGAGGTGAAACAGGAGAAACCGTATCACTCCTTACTTTCATATGGATTACATAAAAAGAGATTATTTGTTTTCGACTTGAATTGTTTAATTTAAAAGTAGACATTTCAAGCTTTCTATACATATATTTCTCATGTCTTTGAGGCAAGTATTCGCTGAGATTCAGGGTGTTTTATTTACGTGTCTGTGAAGAGAGGTGACAGAGACAGAGAAGACAGAGAACGCACCCTCTCTGTTTTCTTTATTCTACAAAAGCACAGCATTTTGTTGTTATTATGAGTGTATACAAATAAAAGTCGACCCTTTACAGATTCGAATGATGTATTGCTCTTATCTGTACGATCAAAACTGACAGAGTAATTTAAGTTCTTTTCGGCATTATCAGGAGAAGATGCTACAACGCGCCAGCGTGTTGGTCGACCCCAGAGGGTTAAAGGTAGATGGGCTACAAAAGCAGAAGACCACATTAAGTTCCACTTCTGTCAGCCAAGAACAACAATCTGAGGCTATCATGGGCACAGACTCACCCAAAGTACACAGTTTAAGACTAGAAAAAAGACCAGAATTTTTTTTCTTCTAATCTTTAACTGTCCAGTTTGGGTTAGCCTGTACAATGACAGCCTCAGATTCCTGTTCTTGGCTGACAAGAGTAGAACCTGATGTGGTCTTCTGCTCTTGTAGCCCATCCACCTCAACGTTTGATATTTTGTGCATGCTGAGATGCTTTTCTGCTCACTACATTTGTAAAGAGTGATTATACGAGTTACTATATCTTTCCTGGCAGCTTGAAGCAATCTGACCATTTTCCTTTGACCTCTCTTATCAACAAGGTCCTCTCACCCACAGAACAGTCGCTCACTCAACGTTTTTGTTTTTTGCACAATTCTGTGTAAACTCTAGAGACTGTTGTGTGTAAAAATCCCATGAGAGCAGCAGTTTCTGAAATACTCAAACCAGCCCATCTGGCACCAACAACCATGTAATGTCAGAGATCACACTTTTCCTCCATTCTGATGTTTGATGTGAACATTAACTGAAGCTTTTGAAAGGAATCTGCATGATTTTATGCATTGTGCTGCTGCCACATCATTGGCTGACTGGATAACTGCATAGATGAGCAGGCGTGCAGGTGATCCTGTTGAAGTGGACGGTGAGTGTATACTGTCAAGGGAAAAAAAGTACACTGTCCTTCAATTTTATGTTATTTATTTATCAGGGTCTAAATGGTCTTCACCAATGTCTATAAACAAATAACCTCAGGTGACAAAAAAAAAACAAACAAAAACAAATAAATAAATGGATTTCAACATGTAGTCATTTTTCATCAAATGCAAACCAACATTCAGAAACCAAGTGTGGAAAATTAAGTACACCCTTCCTACATCCACAATATTTAAGAGAGTAATTGGCAGCTAGATGTTATTAATGAAATGCACAAGATTAGTTAATAATCAAGGAATGTGACTACCTCTATAAAAGCAGAACCTTTGTTAGTTTGGTGCTCTGAAGCACTCAAGTGTGTGTCTACATCATGCCAAGAAGGAAGGACATCAGCCATGACCTCAGAGAAGCAATTGTTGCTGCTCATCAATCTGGGAAGGGTTATAAGGCCATCTCCAAACAACTTGAAATTCACCATTCTACAGTGAGAAGGATTGTTTATATATGGAGACCCTTCAAGACAGTTGCCAATCTTCCCAGGAGTGGGCGTCCCAGCAAATCCAGTCCAACGTCAGACCGTTTAAATGCTCAGAGATATAAAGACAAACCCAAGAGCTACATCATGTGACCATCATGATACAGGCATCTGTAAGCACATTAAATGTTTACAGTGATGTTATCAGCCATAACAATAAAACCACTGACAGGTGATGTGAATAACATTGATTATTTCATTACAATGGCACCTGTCAAGGGGTGAGATATATTAGGCATGTGGATGTTACTTTGACATGTACCACCTACCTAAACATTGTTTCAGACCAAGTACACCCCTTCATGGCAACAGTATTCTCTAATGGCAGTGGCCTCTTTCAGCAGGTGCCACACTGCAGAAGTTGTACAGGAATGGTTTGAAGAACATGACAAAGAGATCAAGGTGCTGACTTGGTCTCCAAATTCCCCAGATCTCAATTCAGTTCGAGCATCTGTGGGATGTGCTGGACAAACAAGTCCATCCATGGAGGCCCTACCTTGCAACTTACAGGACTTAAAGGATCTGCTGCTAATGTCTTGGTGCCAGATACCACAGCAGACCTTCAGAGGTCTTGTGGAGTCCATGCCTTGCTGGGTCAGAGCTGTTTTGGTGGCCCAAGGGAAACAGATACAATAATAGGCAGGTGGTTTTAATGTTATGGCTGATCGGTGTGTGTATATATAGTTAGGTGCATAAGTATTTGGACAGCGACACAATTTTGGTCATTTTGCCTCTGTACACCACCACAATGGATTTGAAATGAAGCAATCAAGATGTGATTCAAGTATAGACTTTCAGCTTTAAATCAAGGGGTTTAACATAAATACTTCATGAATTACAGCCTTTTTTTTTCTCCCCAGAGTCCCTCCATTTTCACAGGCTCAAAATTAACTGGATAAACTAACAATCATAAATATTAAGATCATTTTTAATACTTGGATGTAAATCCTTTGCAGTAAATGACTTCCTGAAGTCTGGAACCCATGGACATCCCCAAATGCTGAGTTTCCTCCCTTGAGATGCTTCAGTACGAGAAAAGCATGTTCAATTGGGTTGAGGCCATCAGACTTTTAAAAACATTCAATTTCCTTGCCTTAAGAGGCTTTCACTGGGTTTTTTTGGGTTGCTTTTGCGGCATGCTTTGGGTCATTATCCATCTGTACTGTGAAGCGCCGACCTATCAGTTTTGCAGCATTTGACTGAATCTGATCAGAAAGTATAGTTCTATACACTTCAGAATTTATCCTGCTACTTCTATCAGCAGTCACATCAATAAATAATTAAATAAAAATAAATCAGTAATTTAATTGTTATACTCTTCTTACTATGTTATCCTCGTTGAGGATACGGAAATTGATTCTGATTATTATTTTTTTTTTTAACTGCAAGCACTTGCTTTCAATTGAGCACACAGACTATCCAGAAGCACGTTTGATTTTATAGACACAGGTGAAACTGATCAATAAGGGAACTGTCGGTGGAATCTGATTATGCTTGTTAGATCAGCTACAGATGAGCAGTGGTAAAACTTCTTTGTTTCACTTTGGAGAGAGCAGCAGCACTTCCGTTTGCATCACCAGGATAGGCATAACGCCCTGGAGATACATTCCCATCAGTTTTTGAAAGTGTATTCCACCAACAATCTTATCCATAAAGGCACTGCCAGAAGTGAAAAACTCTTTCTAAATTATCTGTTTAGCCCTATTCATTTTGTTAGTCTCTAAGTGAGTCAACTGTAATAAGCTGTTTCCTCTAGGATAAAACTTTTGCATCCAGACACCTATAAATTAGCGCCAGAGAGTCATCCAGGGCCCTGCATGTGGGAGGGGCCCATGCTAATTATAATTCAAAAGCATAGCAAGAGAATGTGTGTGAAATAAGATTCTGCAATCAAGAAGAATTACGCAAAACAGCTACTGAGAATTCTAATGACAAGTTTTTTGACGTTTTCTTTAATGCACTAATAAGCAGTGTTACTCAACATTCTTCAGCCAGGTAAAGGGCACTTCTGATCACTAAAAATTTTTAATCCATTTTATAATAGATAAATCTGTCTTAAATCAGATTTATCTAGTACTTCCTCTTATAAGATTACAATAAACCATTTATTAGACTAACATATTGCTAAATTTTTTTAGACTTTTTTTTCTAGACATTTTAATTTCATGCTTGAATTAGTATTGTTCTATTGACAGAGCATTTATTTCTAGAAAGAATCAAAATTATCTCCCATTAGAAAAAGACAAGTAGAACTCGACACCAACAGCATCAATGATGATGCCTCTGTCACAAAGTCCTTCTTGTTACTCATTTGGATGCCTCAAATCCCCTTAAGATATACTTCAAACAGGAAGAAAGCTATTGAAGAAAAACTGACATTTGACCTTGCTGTGACTTTGATCTTGTTTGGATGAATTCCAAAATCTAATCAGTTCATCTGTTGCTTACCGTGATAATTCCATATAAATCCTATAAACATTCAATGACTCTTTATTAAGATATTGCGCTAATGAGAATCTTGAAACAGACGAACCCAGACAGACAGATGGCAGAAATCTTAGATAGCCAGAAAACGGGCCTTGTGTTCCTGAACACTAATATATAAGAAACATCTCTGTATGACAAACAGGACGGAAGCTATTTAATAAAAACTATTTAAGACATTTGACCGTGTTGTGATCTTGACCCTGTTTGGATCAATTCCAAAATCCAATCAGTTTCATTTGCTGTTTACAATGATTATTCCTTAAAAATCCTACAAACATTCAACCACTCGCTCATGAGATATTGCGCAGATGGACAACCCAAAAACATAATACTGCCACCACCTAATGCCCAGGGTCTAGAAAATTTTTAAGACTATTTCTATTTGGTTTAATGTTGTAGTAGGAACTACCAGATAAATTTGACTATATTCGAGATATTTTCACTTACTAAGATTGCATTTTTTGCAGTACAGGGAATCCAACGTTCATAGAATCACAGTTACTTTTGTAACTAGCGATCTATTTCACCCATCCTGACTGTGAGGGGCAGTGTTTAACACATGGATAACCCTATTACGAGGAATTGACTGCCCTGCTATTGATTGTTAAGGTATTTGGAGATAGTCGCTACACTCACCATTGGTGAGGAGTGATAGAATCTGGAAAAGGTGCATGGTGATGCCCAGACACCTGTGTTGCAGATCTTCTAGAGAGGCACACCCTTCACTAGTGCCCATTAGGAAGAGACACTCCTAGCACAATGACACGTCACAGTAGGGGATGGAGGGCCATCTTGTTCGTAAGCTGTGGTGATGACCTCCAGGCACCCAATGGGACAGTGTTTGCCCACGGGGTCTTTGCACCATGACAAATGAAGAGCTGGTCCGATGAGCGGATAGATAACACCATAAGGCAGTTACTGGACACAAAAGGGAAAAAATGGCAGGTACACAACACTTCCAGAACACTTCCCACCTGACAGGCTAAAGAGCCTGCATACTTGGGGCCCTAACACTGAGGACCGTTTCTTGAACCCAAAGGGCCAAACCCAGATAGTCTGGCCAGGAATGCTACACCTCTTCCCTCACCTCGGGCAGACAGGACTTTGTGCGTCCTCTGCTGAATCCTGAATCCAGGACCAGCATAAAAGGCAGAAACGCATACTGACCAAGACCAACTGTGGTCTAGTGCATCCTAACCCATATGGCCACTTGACTCCATTAGGGAGAACCATGTTCGACAGTTCAACTCTGCATCAGCAGAGACTTGTGCCTGGCGACACTTTCCCTAGATTTGCTGCACCACCTCTGGATGCAGACACCACTCTCCCAAATGTATGCACTGGATAGCGCATCTGCAGCTCCATTGCGGTGACCAGGCAGGTCACCTTCAGTCAAAGCTATCTAGGACTCTTGATACCCTCAACCTCACGACACCCTGACTATTTATATCACTGTCAGCATGTTTGAGCAGATCAGGATGCGGTGAGGTCTCAGAACTGGTAAGAAGAACTTGAGGGCTAGCCAGACTGCCCTTAGCTCTAGTAGGTTGATGTGTTCAGACCTCATATTGTGGTGTGACATGCTCCCTATGCCTCTGTTGCATTACACCACCTCCATCCATTGAGAGAGGCATCTGCGGTGATCGTCTCCCTCCTGTAGCAACCACCCCCCAAAAGTACATAGGTTACACAGTTGGTGGTCTTCTGACTCTAGGAGATTCAGGCACTGGTTGCATGAGTGTAGATCTATGGTGGGTCGGGCTAAGTGTAGCATGGCCCAACAGGATGCAGGCCAAAGGCGATTACGAGCAGGTTTTTTTTGTCTGGCAAAAATGTGTGACTAGTACCTTAGGCAATGGACGGAGTACCTTCCGGCCTGTTAGTGCTATTTGTGCTGGTTATGAGGGAAATGTGTGGGAAGCACTGTTCCAATCCCAATAACACTGGTGCAGCGGATTTGGCAGCTCAATGGATGTTAGTGCTAGGGCAAGAAAGGGAAGCACACTCTTCAGCCCCGTGGCACTGATAGCTCTGAGCGTTAACCAGAGCAAGCCTGTAGCAAAACAGCAAACACAGCATAGCTATCTCGGACACCGTAAACTGTAAGCTAACAAGCTAAGCTAGCAATAGCAATTCTAGCTAGCCATAACATCCAGTGCTCTAGAGGAGAAGAAATGGATACACTCACCATGGTTGGAGAAAAACTGAAGCTAAAAAAATTGAGTCTATCACAGATTTAGAGGACATAAAACTAAAGCTCTGACCAAAATCACAAGCTGCACAGGATAGCTCCAAATGCTACAAGTGTAGAGAGTAGAGTAGAGAAAAAAGAGCCAAAGTTAAGTAGTGCTCACTATAAGTGCCCAGCACTATGTGACTGTCATAGTATTGTAACACTCGGCGGGAACAACACTGAGATTCACACAAACAACATGGTTCTTAACGTCTCTAAATAGCATGTATCTGAGCCCTCCAGAACAAAAACAGACCACAGCAAACTATTATAAGACACCTAGCACATATTACACATATGCAACCACAATCAATCAGAAAGTAAAAGCAAGAAAAAGGGTGATAGCGTGTGTGTGCATGCAGAGTCCAAGTATACAATTAATAGTCTTGCTGGAGTACTCTCACCAGCTTGGTGTATCCTCTGAGGCGTACTACAGCCAAAAGTTCAATACAGAGGAGAAATCCTTCCCTGAAGTTTAATCCCTGCATGACTCAGTCCTAAAGTATATTCGCAGTGGCAATGGGAAGACGGAAAAAAAAGGCAATCCGTATTTGCAGTGATCGCTTAAGGAAGCAAGGAAAAATGAAAGAAAAAAAAAAAGGCTTCTCTCGTGTGCTGGCGTACCGGCTCCTTTTATGGCAAACGTAAAACTGTACTTCCTACTTCTGCCTGGGGTCACATGGTCTCACATGACAGGAACCTCTCCCCCACCCCCACCCCACTCCCCCAATAATGTTGTTTGTAACCACAATCAATCAGAAAGTAAAAGCAAGTAAAATTTGGGGTGGCTATGGCTCAGGTGGTAGAGTGGGTTGTCCACTAATCGCAGGGGTGGCAGTTTGGTCCCCGGCCCCCCACATTCCGAAGTGCCCTTGGGGAAGGCATTGAACCCCAAGTTGCTCCCGATGGCAGGCTAGCACCTTGCGTGGTGCTGCCACTGATGTGTGTGTGTGTGTGTGTGTGTGTGTGAATGGTTGAAGGAGAAACAGTGTAAAGAGCTTTGCAGAACCACAAAGGTTAAAGGTGCTATATAAGTGCAGTCTATTTACCATTTATGATTCAAATAATGATCGAAATAGAAACAAGTTTTTAGAATTTTTTTTTTCAAATATATGAAAAATTAAAAACTACAATCTATAATTTAGATAATGATTCAGACCCTTGGCTAAGGCAATCTAAATTGAGCTCAGGGACATCCTGTTTCATTTGATTATATTGTCTGGTGGCAAACTGATCAAAACAATTGAATGGACATGACTTAGATAAGCACACACATGTATGTAAGGTCCCAAAATTCATAGTGTACAGTGAGGTCCAGAAGTATTTGGACAATGACAGTTTTTGCAATTTTGCATTTATACACCACCATAATGGATTTGAAATAAAACAATCAAGATGTGATCGAAGCTTTATTTTAAGAGGTTCCACAAAAATATGGCATTTACCATTTAGGAATTACAGCCGTTTTCAACAAAGTACCTCCATTTTCAGAGGCTCAAAGGTATTTGGACAAAGTGACAATTGTAAATATAAGCATAATTTTAATACTTGGATGAAAATCCTTTGCAGTCAATGACTGCCTGAAGTCTGGAGCCCATGTTCTCAAAACTCAAATTCTGAGTTTCCTCCCTAGATATGCTTTGCCAGGCCTTCACTGCAGCCACCTTCAGTTATTGCTTGTTTATGGGTCTTTCTGCCTTCAGTCTTGACTTCAGTAAGTGAAAAGCATGCTCTTTTGGGTTGAGATCAGGTGACTGGCTTGGCCATTGAAGAAAATTCTATTTCTTTGCCTTCAAAAAGTCTTGAGTTGCTTTCGCAGTATGTTTAGGGTCATTATCCACCTGCACTGTGAAACTGCGTCCGACCAGTTTTGTAGCATTTGGCTGAATGGGAGCAGAGAGTATATCCCTATACACCTCAGAATTCATCTTGCTACTTCTGTCAGCAGTCACATCATCATCACCAGTGAGCCCGTTCCATTGGGAGCCATACATACCCATGCCACAACACTGCCTCCACCATGTTTGACACATGATGTAGCATACTTTGGATCATGAGCTGTTCCTTTCTTTCACCATAATTTTCTCTTCCCATCATTCTGGTACAAGTTAATCTTGGTTTCATCAGTCCAAAGAATCTTATTCCAGAACATGGGAGGCTTTTTTAGATGTTTTCTGGCTTTCCTGTTCTTGAATGTTACCAGTGGTTTGCACCTTGTTGTAAACCCTCTGTATTTACATTCATGAAGGTGTCTCTTGATTGTAGATTTTGACAATGATACGCCTACCTTCTCCAGAGTATTTTTGACTTCTGTTGATGTTGTGAAAGGGTTTTTCTTCGCCAAGGAAAGGATTCTGCCATCATCCAATTTAGTTGTCTTCCAAAGCATATGGCAGGCAAAAAAAAAAGCATATGGCAGGCAAAGATCTCAGAACATGAGGAAACATTCTCTGGTGAGACTAAAATTGAACTCTTTGGGCTGACCTCCAGACAGCATCATGCTATGGAGCACTTCTCAGTGGCAGGAACAGGGAAACTGGTCAGAACTGGGGAAAAAATGAATTCAGCCAAATACAGAGAGGTCCTTGAAGAAAACCTGCTCCTGAGTGCACACAACCTCAGACTGGGGCAAAGATTCACATTTCAGCATGACAACAATCCAAAGCAAGACAATGCTGAGTGGCTTCGGGACAAGTCTCTGAATGCCCTTGAGTGGCCCAGCCAAAGCCCAGATTTGAACCCCATACAACATCTGTGTAGAAACTTGAAGATGGCAGTTCACAGACATTCCCCATCCAGTCTGCTTGTGCTTGAGAGGATCTGCCAGGAAGAATGTGAGAAACTGCCCAAATCCAGGTGCGCAATGCTTGTAGAGACTTACCCAAGAACACTCAAAGCTGTAATTGTTGCCAAAGCTGCTTCTACAAAGTACTGATAAGGGATCTGAATACTTATCTAAATGACCAATTTCAGATCGTTTCAAGGATCAATAGTACAGCTGAGGTCTCCTTCAAAAATTAAGGAATGGGAGTTTAGGTTAGGTATGGATGAAATTACTTTTTTTCCCCTCACAAATCTCTTATTATTCCGTGAATAAAGACTGAACACCCGGAGACCTACAGTTGAAATTCGAATGAAATATTTGGCCCACCCATGGTTTCCTTAATCTGTCTTGATCTTTCACCAGTAAGTGAGTGGCTTGCAGAAATGCAATGTCACATTTTGAAAATATAATGTGTGCAAAAATTCTGGCTCTATTGATTTGTCCATTTAAACCTTTTACATTCCAACTTATGAACCTGGAAACAGAGAGAAGTCACCATAATACTCTCAGTTTCCAGGTTCTTATGTTGGAATGTAAAGGTCTTAAATGCAAAGGAGACTTTTGTTTTGTGTCCTACTCATACAACACCTTTCTGTTTTGGATTTTTAATGAGGTTAGGGCTTGGACCACTGGAGCTCCTCCACATCAACCTTGGCAAACCATGCTTTTATGGACCTCACTTTGTGCACAGGGGCATTGTCATTATGAAACAGGTTTGGTCCCTTTAGTTCCAGTGTGGAGAGAAATCTTAATGCTACAGCATACAAAGACATTCTAAACAATTGTGTACTTCAAACTTTGTGGCAATTGTTTGGGGCAGGCCTACATATGGGCATGATGGTCAGGTGTCCACATACTTGTGTCCATATAGTGTAGAAAAATCATGGAGATTTTTGCCTCAAAAAATAGGCTGTGCTGAGTGTAAATGTTGACTGCTGTTTACCAGTACATTTGCAGTAGATACCTTACATATGCTAGTTATATTTAAATTACTTTGATTAACATGATGGATAATGTTAGCTAACTAGCAAATGGAAGTCATGACTCAAAGCTCTAAAATCTTGACACCGGTAAAATCAATATACTTGAACATTATACAACTACTATTTAATTTGAATATACTTGCCACTTTGAGTTAGCACCATCTTATGTTGCACTTCAGGTAATCAATTGTGAATGCTCCCGAAATTAACAAGTACAGTGTTGATGACCAATATGGATGGCAAGAGGTGGACCCACAGTCTGACTTGCCGTACCTACTGCATGTTATGGCTTTAAGTACTCTATTGCACAGACTCTGGCTCCAATTTTCCCTCAAGATGCTGACTTCCATTTCAACCAAAAAAGGCTTCAAAGCCACACAATGGTAGTAAATGGTGCCATCTTATAGTATACAACTGATTTGTAAAAGAATTATACTGAAAATGTTGAGTTTTTTTTTTTAACTGTTTACTGTATATTACTGCAGAATCACTTAAAAATCCACCATCCACCTGAGTTTTCATGATTGCCACAGTTCCTGCCTGCACAGCTGAAAATATTATGCCCTCCCACACTCTCCTTAATCATGAAATGGTAGAAAGACTTGTTGACCTGTCTTTTTTAGGCTACTGGTTCTGAGCGATTAAATAATTTATCATGATACATTATATGGGCAATCATACGAGGACACCTGACCATCACACCTATCTGAACTTGTTGGAAATCCCATTACAAAACCATGGACATTAATATGGAACTGACCCCCTGTTTACAGCTAACAGCCTCTACTCTTCTCTGAAGAATTTCTATAAGATTGGAGTGTCTCTCCATCTCTGTTGAGCTACACATGCTACTTCTGAGATGCCAATGATCCTGACCC